>NC_056729.1:359312055-359329555 GCF_019279795.1 Protopterus annectens | reverse complement strand
AATAGCAAGTACTAAAGGTGCAATATGGAAAAAAATGTTTTTTTTCATTAACTAGGATTTACATGATTGTTTAGATGTGCAAAACAATTTGAACATTAATAATTTTCACCTTGTTACTTTACCATAACAAAATATGTGAAAAAGGATCCCCTGTTGTAACAGGCCTGTGCTTTGTGGAACTGAACTCACTGAAGTATATCAAATTGAAGAGTTTCCTGATGGTTCTGCAATGGACATGCTTCTGATATCCATCTGGAATGCTGTAGCTTTGAAAAATGTTTTTCCCTTTAGTTTAGTGAACAATACTGTAATAGCAAGAAAGATGAAATTCAGCTGATAGAAACTGGGTTTGCTTGGCTGCAGAAAATGGCCTTACTGGGAAGCTTGTGGTGTGGCATTTTCAGACTTGGTCTCCTGGTTATTTGGAGGTTTGCTGCTCCAGGGGCTATTATTACCCAGTGCTGGGGAGCTGCTGAAATCTTCTTCATCATCTAGGCCATTTGCTGCATCATACTGAGTATTTTCTAGTCTTGTGATAAGCCTTTCATCTTCATCACCAAATTCTCCACCCATCAGAGTTGGCTCACCCACCACCATCACATCCTGAAAAACAAAGAAAACATGGTGCCATGTGGGATGTTGCAGGAAAGTTACTACCAAACAGACACATAAAATGCTTTAGTCCATTTACTACTGCTGCAAATACATGAGAAAAGGAGAAACATTTCACTTTTATTAAAAATACCATGATTGCCTATAGATCTGA
This sequence comes from Protopterus annectens, assembly GCF_019279795.1. Classification (NCBI taxonomy): domain Eukaryota; kingdom Metazoa; phylum Chordata; order Ceratodontiformes; family Protopteridae; genus Protopterus; species Protopterus annectens. The sequence goes on along the minus strand of NC_056729.1, from coordinate 359,328,789 downwards.
ATGGTAAAATCTGCTATCATTAATTATGATATAAATATGACCTCGAAGAACCATTAAATGCATTATTAGCAATATTAAGTATAATACAAATTAACTGCTAAAATGACTATAACCGAGATGTGCAAAGAAGTAAGGCAATGAAAATTAACTCATCTCCCTGAAACTGATCAGAAATGGCTGAATGGTATTTTTATTACCGGGAGGTAAATGTAGGAGAGAGAAAATGTTATGCTTCATTGCAAACATAAGTAGGGTGCACCAGATGAAACTCCACAATTTAGAAAAGACTGGTTTTCCACAGGGGGAGAAGGCCCAGAATGTAACACACACACACACACACACACACACACACACACACACACACACACACACACACACACACACACACACACACACGCACACACGCACATACTCTATAAAAATTCCAGAAATTATCCAGCTAAGCTAGAGTCTTTATTGTGTAATACCTTATAGGTTTTGTAGTGGTATTCCATGGGGTATATGCAAATGTACCATAAAGGAGATACAAGTGTTTCAGTAACATTCAGTAACATGGCTTCCAAATGCCCATTATTTTTCACTTTTTACTTTTTAAACCTTTCCGGGTTCATTCAGATCAATGAAGTCACCCCCCCCCCCCCAAGACACAGTAGCTGTTCACATGTCATTCTTCACTGTTTTTCTGAGTTTGTCAGTAAAGCATAAATTAATTGTTTGGCTATACTTTGGAAACAAAGAGCCTAAGGCCAACCATGGTAAGCATAAACATTAAGGTGCTGCAAAATATCAAAAATAGCATCCAAACCAAAGGATAAAAATGTCACACAGACAAACCATTTAATAAAAACTCCAAGAAAGACAAAAACAAGAGTTTTCTCTGTGTAATTCCTTAAACCTTTTTAAACTCTGTGTTTCCAAAGTTTATCCAAATAATCCAAGCAATGGCTTGCTAAACTCTCCCCTTACATACCCTCGACAACAGTGTACCTCAAGGTTCCATTTTTGGCCCTTTACTTTTCAATATTTTTATTAACAATCTTCACATGTAATGTAAACAAGTGACATACAGTACACTGATTATTTCACTCTTAATCTGCTTCATTGCTAGCATCATGCAACTGCAAATTATAAAACAGGATGCCTTGCACTTCATAGAGAGCTGGCCCCTTAACAGAAAACTTTTACTTAATCCCAAAAAAATCTGTCTTCTACAATTCTTTCCCAAAACGGCATAACTATGAAAAAAATAATTTTAAAATATCTCCACTAAGCGGTACTGACACTGAAATGGTCTCACACACTAAACTGCCAGGCATGATAGCAGATAATAACCTTAAGTTTGACCTTCACTTACATTATCAGTATTAAAACAAGCTTACCAAAATCTTGGTATGTTGTGTAAGGCTATGACATTTTTTCACTAAGTCTGCTAAAGTAATTCTATCAGTCACGTATCTACTACTGTCCCTTCTATATGCTTCTGCTATGCTGATAAATCTTCTGTTCTCCCTAAAATCTAAAGTAGAACAGTATTTTAATAAAGTGGCAAAGCTTGTGTTCAGTAAACCACATACAAATCATCCTTGATCTGCAGTAGGAACATTAAATGGTTACAAGTGACCCACCATCTTACATTTACTCAGGTGTAGCTTACTCATAAAATAGTCTCTAACCCTTCCTTGCTCTGTTATCATTACTATCCTCCATCACTATCTCCCAAACCATGACCTGCAATCAACTGACAAAAAACTACTTCTCATTTATAAACCACAGAAATCCCTTTTGGGTATAGTCTGTATTCCAACTGTGTAGGCAAAACCTGGAACAAAATGCCTACATCAATCAGGTCTATATCTAACTGCCACTCATTTAAGCCATTATTAAAATAATTTCTCAGAAACTCTTGATTCTACTCCTGATCCACATCAGGTTAAGCTCCTTTATCAGATTAAAAGCTACCTCATATACCAACAATCTCATCCAGTTCCTCTTATCCTCATTCTAACAATGTTCTCAGTCTCTTATTCCCATACTCTGTCCTTTATAATCTACATTCATGACCTCAACTCTCTTAACCGCATATATCTACCCAGGTTCCTTCTTTAATTTCTCCAAGACTTTTGGGTTTCTAATACCATGACAGGAATGGACCTCATTCCTAAGTCAAAGTACGATTAAAGTTAATGAAATTAGTATTGTTTCAATCTTTATTGTTATCCAGAAGTGCTCTTCACAGCACCCGCAATGTGCCCAGTAATGACTCCTACAATTTGTATGGAGTTACATATATTGGTAGCATATCTAAGTATGATTGTAAATTATTTTTATAAGACCCATTGCTCCTACTACAGTTGGAACTACCTGGGTATCCTTCTTCCACATTTTCCTTGTTTCTGATTGCAAATCCTGGTATTTTATGACTTTGTGTCTCTCTGTATGTAAGACACTGTAGTCACTAGGTATAGCAATTTCAATGATTAATGCTACTTTTTTCTTTTTCTCCTGAAGTACTATATCTGATTTTCTTGCATCTATTTTCTAAACTGTTGTTAATGGGTGATCCCATGAGATATAAACTTCATAATTTTCTATAATGCTTTGTGGCTCATGTTACCAATGCATCTCCGCTACTTCAGTATTATAATGTTTGCACAATCCCCAGTGCAGCAGTCTTGCTACATTATTATACCTTTCAGTATACAGGCCTTCTGCCATTATTGTATTATACCCAGCAACAGGATGTATGACTCTTTTCAATTCTGTTTTACAAAACCTACATTTACCTGTTTCTCTGACATGTTCAATGGACTTTCTAAACTATTGTGTACATAGTCCACTATCTTGAGCCACCAATATTAACCTTTTGTCATTTGGTTTAAAGTCACCCTCCTTATCCATTCCTGCATTAAATTCTGATTGACACGAGGTTGTTCTAGGAATGTTCTGTACTTGTGTGATGTCCATGCACTGGCCCAGCAATCAAGGAGCCTCAATCCTCACCACTAACACCAGTGAGGGGCATCCACACAGGGGAGTAGGGGATGTTAACAAATACACACATAGTAAAGTACAATTTCCCTTAAGAGCACACATAGATCACAGTCCGTCTGGGGATGGTTTCTCCCCTTCTCTCCAGATCCCCAATAAGACTCCTCACTGGCACAGCTATAGGGTCCAGATCTCAGCCTAGTGGGCAAGCTAAAACCTCCAGCACCCTCTCTGTCCAACCAGTGCTTCGTGCCCCTGCCCAAGTAGCTGACACACACACACACTTTGACATATGAGTTATATGCAAACACACAGACACTCCTGGGGAAGGCTGGCACAGATTCTCCAGCTGTGCTCCCTTTCTGCCCAGTCTAAAAAGTAGAAGCAGTTGCCACCACCCACTAATATCAGCTACTGAAAAGGCCCTTAACAAAGGCTGTCCAATTATTACTGTGCAATGTTATTATCCAAATGGTAAGTGTGACTGAACAGCAAAGCTTATTGGAGTGACTTGGACAGTATCACTATATACATGCAATGTACTCTAGAGCTTAAATTATCTCTACACAAAACAGCCACAGTTGAAAGTTTAAAAATATTTAATAATAAATAATAAAATCACAAGACAATACTTCTTACTACACAGTGATAGTCAAGAGTTCAGAGATCACAGAGAAATACTTAAAATAATACAGTAGAAAAGATCTGACATCAATACAGAAAAAAAGAATAATCTAGTCTTCCTATTTCTTAGCTATATCTAAGAGAAAACATAGTTCTAAAACAAACTTACATATAGAGCATAGGCAGTGCTGGTGATGTTGGATGTTCTGAAGACAAATGCTAAATGCTCTCTGATTCTCTCTCTTTAAATTGATAACACAGTGCTGTTTCACACTACATCATTCTTAACAATTTTCTGTTTTCCGAGGCTAACAGATACTCAGAGGTTAATAGCCATTTTGATCTTGCAGCTGGTCAGAAAGCCAGAGCAATAAAAGAAATTATACATGTAAATTCTAGCCATTAATTCTGGTCTCAAAACAATAGGAAGAATTCCTTCATTTAGACATCTCGGCTCTGAGTTTTGACATCAAACAATTACACAATGCTTGACTTATCAGCCTTCATACAGCAGAGTACACTGTTGTTACATTTTTGCAGTTCCACATTTAACAGCATTTTCTTCCATTTAAGAGAACAAGCCTGTGGCTTCTATTAATATTTACAAATGACAGAATTATCTACAAAATTCTATCTGGCTAGGCTGGCAGCCTTCAAATATCTTCACAACTTGCAAGTATATTTATGCATTTTTCACACTTCTAGCCTTCTCATCTGACCCTTCACCTTATGTTTTTTCTTTTGTTTTTTTGGCAAATGCAGTTGTTGCCTGGGTTTTATCTACTTCTGGTTTGATTCCATTCCCCCTTGACACCAATATGCTTCTGCTAAACTAAGCAGGGAAGTAATCTTAGACTTGTTCACCTCATGTTTAAAACTTTCTCTGTGTTTAGATCTTGTGAGGTCAGCAGATATGTATGCAGTCCTATGTTTGCAGATCTATACATGTAGCCAATTTTGAGAAGACCCATACCTCCTTCAGAACAGGGAATATATAATCTAAGAGGTATGGGGCTTCTCGAAATAGATCCATACAAGAATCATATGTCCCTTCTATCTTGCGCCATGCTTACATCATCCCCCTCCACAAAAATACTGATAACACCAACTTTGGGCCTATTGCCATCCTTTCCCCTCTATCTAAAATACTAGAGAAAACAATACAAGCACAACTCATGGCACACCTAACATTAAACGATCTCCTCTCCCCTACCCAACATGGCTTATGCCCTGGCCACAGCACCATGACTGCCCTTCTTTCCTTTCTTGAAACTATAAACCTCGAATACGACTCAGGCAAGTTTGTATCCACACTATTCCTAGATCTGTCAAAGGCCTTTGACACCATCTCACACACTCTACTCATATCCCAATTCTCCACCCTACACCTCTCTCCCACCACCATTGCCTGGTTTTCCAGCTACTTGTCCAACCGCCAGCAAGCTGTCCAATGGAAAACTTCAACCCCCCCTTCCTTCCCACACCCACAGGTGTCCCACAAGGTTTTGTTCTTGGTCCTCTTCTCTTCAACCTATTCATTAACAACTTTCACCATTCCATCCCAGACTCATCTATCATCCAGCATGCAGATGACTCAACAATCATCTGCTTGGCCTTCTCCCCCTCCGAGCTCCTAACAAAAACCCAACTAGCCTTCTTCAAAACAGAAACATGGATGCAGTCTAACCATCCGGCATGAAATACAAATAAAATCAAACTAATGTTTTTTTTCCCCTACCAAAAACTCCATTGACAAATCTACATTCACCATACCGAGCCAAAAAATACCCTCCTTGAAATTGTTCCCAACACCAAGCTTCTTGGCATCATTATTGGTGGAGAATTAAAATTTGACACCCACATCCACTCCACAATTAAGAAAATCCACCAAAAGTTAGGTATACTCTACAGGCACAACCACTTCCTAAACTCCTCTACCAATCACACTCTTGCATCCACCTTCCTACTCCCCTACCTTATGTATGGTGTCCCTCTTTTCACCAATCTCCATCTTGGCCTTCAGTCCAAACTTAAATCTTGCTACCCTAAGATCTCCAAATTTGCAACCAATTCAAAAAACTCATCCTACTCCCTCCTCACCCTCAACTGGCTTGAACTACCCAACTACCTCAATTACTTACAACTCACCATAGCCCACAAACTCATCTTTAAACCTGACAACTGCCCAGCTCTTGCTACTTCATTAAAACCTTACATTCCCGACTGCAAAACAAAATCTCCTTCAGGTCCACAAACCTGCACATCCTCCTGGCCATCTACTGCTGTCCCACTCCTTAGCTAAACAGTGGAACTCTCTCCCCACACACCTACGCAACCTACATAACCATACAAATTTCAAATCTCAGCTACTCTCTCATCTTTCTTCCAAATGAGAATGCCCTTACCACGCTCCAACTTAAACCCCTCTATTCCACATTGCACTGACTCATCCAACTGCCTCTACTATTACTTCATCCCACCCAAAACTATCCCTCCCTACTAAAAGCTAACTTTCTCTCTAATATCTATTGTACTATACTCTCCAATCTCAAATATACTATTACCCTCTCCATGCATTATATTTTCCTAACCTACTAATGGCTAGTAGCTAAATATTTTGAAATGTTAAACCTACAATTGAGTTTATAACAAAAATCTTTACTTTATGTAAATGTTAACATTTCTGTTTTGAATTATGTCTTTTCATTTTTGTAACATTGTGACAAGCCAATTGCAAATATCATGGAGCTTATCTGTAAATGTTTAATTAGCTATATGAACTATGTCCTTTTGTAACGTGAAATGTAACTTGCAATTATTGTGGACTTTTCCACCGGGCCTCCACTAAAAATGGGCTCTTCTTGGCCCAGTGGACTTCCCAGGTCATCAAACTTAAATAAATAAATAAATAAATAAATAAATAAATAATATCTTGGTATGCACTCATTTTTTATAAATAATTTGATAAGCATGAAACATTTTTCTTGTTTTCCTGTCCAACTGATCCACTGCCTTTTGCAGTCAGTCAGTCAGTCACCCCAAAACTGTAAGCTAGAACTAGAAGAAGAACTTAGTTTACAGCTTGGACTTTGTTGCTAGATGTCAGTGCTGTTTTCAGTCCTAATTTTAGTCTTCTAAAATATTCCATACTAAGTTTTATTTGCATTTGTTCATGTTTTATTGTTGATCCTTTATCAGTTTCCAAATATTTTTACATTTCCTCTTGGTCAAGCTCTTTGATCTCACAATCCTTTCCCAGACTGACATTTTCTCTATAAAGACTTACCCGTGTTTCATCAAACTCTCCATACAGCTATCTAGGTATATGCCATCCTACCTTCATCCAACTGAAGTTCTTGTAATCCATGAAGTATTTAAACCTATGCAACTTCATTATTTTTATCCTATATATTAGATAACTCGGTACTCTTGAAACATGCCTTTTTGTTACAGTTATGCAGGGAGTGCTTTCTCAAGCAATGTGTATATAATGTGTCTGTGAAGATTGGGTGAAGACAGATGAAGGCTGCCAGCCTAGCCAGATAGAAATTTGAAGATAATTCTGTCATCTGTAAATATTAATGTAAACCACAGGCTTGTTGTCTTAAATAGTAAAAATAGTGTTACATGTGGAAATAGAAAAAATGTAACAACAGTGCACTCTACTGACCAAGTAAAGCATGTTGTGACACTTTGATGTTAGGACTCAGAGCCAGTGAGTCTAGAGTGGGGCATCCTGCCTATTGTTTTAAGGCCAGAGTTAATGGCCAGAATTTGCATGCATAGATTTCCTTTATTGCTCTGGTTTCTGCCCATAGGTAAAGAATGTAAATGTAGTTTCTGTTAGACTGGGAACCGAGGGACGTGTGAAGAATGATGTAATGTAACCCAGGGAAGTGTGAAGAATGATGTAATGTGAACCAGGATGTGATTTTAAAAACAGACAGAATCAGAGAGCATTAAGCATTTTTGTCTTGACCATCCAACTGTCCAGCACTGTCTTGCTCTATATATAAGTTTATCTTAGACTTGTGTTGTCTCTTAGAAATAGCTAGAAACTAGAAAGATTAGACTAAGTGTTTTTCTGTGATGTCAGAACTGTACTACTGAATTATTTTAAGTATTTCTCTGTGATTTCTGAACTCTTGACTAGCACTGTGTAGTGAAAAGTATTGTCTTGTGTTTTGACTATTTTTTAATAAATATTTTAAACCCTTCCAACTGTGGCTGTTTTTGTAGAGATAATTTAAGCTCTTTAGAGTACTTGCATGCATTTGGTAAAATTGTACACAACCACTTCAATAGCTTTAGCCATGGGCTATACTACCAATTGGATAATAATATTGCACAGTAATAATTGGACACCCTTTTGAGGGTCTTTGAGTGGCTGATAAGTATTAGCAGGTGGTGGCAGCTGGTGTTGCTGTATAGACTGGGAAAAAGGGGCACAGCTGGAGAACCTGTGCCAACTTCCCTATTAGTGTCTGTGTGGTTGTATAACACTTCTCAAAGTGTGTGTGTGTGTGTGTGTGTGTGTGTGTGTGTGTGTGTGTGTGTGTATGTGTGAACTACTTGGGCAGGGACACGAAGCACTGGTTGGACAGAGAGGGTGCTGGAGGATTTAGCTTGCCCACTAGGCTGAGATCTGGACCCTATAGCTGTGCCAGTGGGGAGTCTTATTGGGGACCTGGAGAGCAAGGGAGTGACTGACTGTGATCTCTATGTGCTCTTATGGGAAATTGCACTTTACTGTGTGTATTTGTTATCCTTCCCTCCTATATGAGAACTCCCGTCACTGGTGTTAGTGTTGAGGATTGAGGCTCCTTGATTGCTGGTCCAGGGCATGGGCATCACATATTAATTGTTTGGCAGTGGTGGGATATCCACACCACATATTAATTGGTTGGCAAATACTAACTGGCTTGTAGTAGTGTGGGAAGAGTGAATTCCTGTAGCTTGTGTACAGTGAGCTCTGAAGGTATTCTGTACTCTAAATCAGCCACGCAGTGAATACTCATAGTTCAGATCACAATTGTTTCATTTCTTTTGTTTGCTTAGTTAGTCAGGGTGAGCAGGGGAGTATGGAAAGCTGACAATGAGCCAGCTGGTGAAGATGTGCCAGGCTAGGGGACTGGTGCATGGAAACCTGACTAAGGCAGTCCTGATTGCAGCCTTGGTTACAGTTGCATAAGAAAACAGCAACCAGGATGACAATCAGACTGGCAGTGGAGATATAATACCCTTGGAGAATGGACAGTTCAACCTTTCAGCAGAGGACTTAAAAATCCACCTGTTGCTAAAGAGACTTGAGTTGGAGGCCAGGCATTTGGAGATAGAAGCAGCTGAAAGACAAAGGAGTCTATAGACTGAGAAGAATGAGAAACTGCTTTGCCTGGAAGCTAAGGAAAAGGAGCGGCAGAGGAAGCATGAGAGGGAAATGCTGACTCTTCACCAGAGTCATGGAGGTAATTGGGAAGGGAGTAACATGACCCCAGTAGCACAAGAGGTCAGAAAACTTCTTCCGCAGTTTAAAGAGGGGGATAATTTTGATAGTTTCATTCATATGTTTGAGAGGGTATGCAAACAGTATGGTGTTGACCAAAGGCTCTGGGTACGGTTCCTGACCCCTTACTCCATGTTAAAGCTGTAACTGTTTTGTCAAAAATGTCTGATGTTGCATGCCTTGATTATACTGCTGTTAAAAATCATAGACTGCCCCAACAGAATCTGCCAGTAGCAGGGGAAGCCACTAGTCCAGGTACGCATCCAGGAGCTAGGGTTAAATGTTTTGAATGCAACCAGTGGGGCGATGTGACATACAGGTTTCCACGGAGGCAATGTGGGGAACAAAAGGTGAGGGAGCCAGTAAGTGGGAAAGACAAAATGCCAATAGTAGTTTGTCTTGAGACAACAAAGGTACCAAACTACCATCCTGCAGATGTTCTGATAGGGAAGGATTTGGATGAGGCAGTACCACGTGCTTATGCAGTTACATGCAGTCAGGCTAGGAGACAAGCATGTGGGTCTGGTAGCCTGGGGGAGACCCAGACAGACTGCATACTTGCAGCCAGGACTGGTGAGGTGGTTACTTCAGGGATGGAGCTACCCAGTAGCAGTGAGACTGAAGGTGAGTCACAGATGGTTGTGGGTACTGATGTTCTGGGACAGAGTGACTGCAAAGGTAGAGGTGAGTAGTAGTACCCAGGCTGACAGTGAGACACAACTGTCAGAGGATGCCAGACTTCCTGTGGAAGGGGAGCTGGGAAGGGTTACAAGGAAAGAGTTGAGGCAGGATCAGCTCTCAGACCCTACATTGTAAGGCCTGAGGCAGGTAGCTAGGGAGGCACCCAATTCTCAAGGAAAGGGGGAATCTGTATACTGGGAGAAAGGGTTACTGTACAGAGAGTGGACCCCTGAGGGAGGGCTAGAAGGTGAGAGAGTACAGCAGTTAGTAGTGCCTAGAGCCTACTGTCTGGCACTTCTAGCCATAGCCCATGATATTCCCTTTGCAGGTCATATGGGCATAAAATGTACAAAGAGGCATATTATGCAGAACTTCTATTGGCCTGGAATTTCCAGAGATGTACTAGGGTACTGCAGGACCTGTGAGCAGTGCCAAGAGGTAGGCAAGGCAGGAGACAAGGTGAGAGTGCCTTTGATGCCTTTGCCTTTGATTGAGGGGCCATTTCAGAGGGTAGCTATGGATATTGTGGGTCCTCTGAGTACCCCAAGTTCCCCAGGGAAGAAGTATATCCTAGTGGTAGTGGATTATGCTACATGATACCCTGAGGCAGTGGCTTTGCCCTCCGTTGAGGCAGAGAAGGTGGCAAATGCTTTGTTAGAGATTTTCAGCAGGGTAGGTTTCACAAAAGAAATGCTGACTGACAGAGGTGCCAATTTAATGTCAGACCTGCTGGCTTGTCTATGGAAGTCCTGTGGGGTGAAGCACATGAAGACCACCCCCTACCATCCCCAGACTAATGATCGTGTTGAGAGGTTAAATTCTACAATCAAGTCCATGCTACAGAAATTTGTAGATCAGTTTAAGAGAGAATGGGACAAATATTTGCCCCATCTGTTGTTTGCTTACAAAGAGGTTCTCCAGGAATCCACAGGTTTTTCACCCTTTGGGTTGCTGTATGGGCATAGGGTGAGGGGACCTCTAGATTTAATTTGAGATGACTGGGAAGGTGAGTGTGAGCCTCACAAGGAGTCTGTTGTGGCATACATCCTAAACCTCAGGACAAGGCTCAGGGAACACATGGGCTTGGCCCAGGAGAACCTGGCAGAAGCCCAACAACAGAAAAAGGTGTGGTATGACAGGAATGCTCGAGCTAGAGAGTATGCTGTGGGGCAGCAGGTAATGGTTCTCATTCCTGTCAGACACAATAAGCTGCAAGCAGCTTGGGAGGGATCCTACAAGGTGGTAAGAAAGGTAAGTTATGTGAACTACATGGTGGAACTGCCAGGCAGAAAGCAGGAGCACAAATTGTACCATGTTAACATGATGAAACCTTACCATGATAGGGAGGCCCTTGTGCTGAGCATTTGCAGTGGATTGCAGGAGGAGTCTGAGGGAGATCTGGTGACTGATCTCCTCAGTGTGGCTCGGGCTGACACCTCAGTGAAAGGGGTTGCCATGTCCCAGCAGCCATCTCCTACCTAGGTTTGAGAAATCTGAGCAGTGTTGCAGGAATTTGGGAACATGTTCACTGGGAAACCAGGGTGCACCCATCTGAGGCAGCACCAGGTGGATACAGGACCCCAAAGGCCTATTAGGCAGGTGCCTTATAGAGTGCCTGAGAGAGTCAAACAGACTCTGAGGGAGGAGGTACAGGAGATGTTGGAACTAGGGGTGATTCAAAAGTCCAACAGCCCCTGTGTCTCCCCAGTGGTGTTGGTGCCAAAGAAGGATGGCAGCACCAGGTTCTGTGTGGACTACAGTAAATTAAATAGTCACACAGAGTCAGATGCTTACCCTATGCCTAGGACAGATGAGGCCCTAAAGCAGCTGGGTGGGGCTAAGCATCTTACAACCATTGATCTTACCAAGGGTTACTGGCAAGTGCCCTTGACTCCCAGTGCTAGAGAGAAGTCAGCCTTTGTGACTCCTTTTGGCTTGTATGAGTTCACAAATATGCCCTTTGGGATGAAGAATACCCCAGCAACTTTTTAGAGGCTGGTAGATCATATCCTAGCAGGAGCAGGAGGGTTTGTCTTTGCTTACCCAAATGATATTGCCATCTACAGCCATTCCTGGCCAGAGCACCTTCAGCATGTCAGTGAGGTGCTGGTCAGACTACAGAGGGCAGGGTTGACCATTAAGCTGAGCAAACGTCAGGTGGGTATGGCAGAGGTCTCCTACCTAGGATATAGAGTGGGGAGTGGTAAGATAAGGCCAGAACCTGCCAAAGTGGAAGCCATTGAGGCATGGCCTACACCTGTTACCAAAAAGCAGGTGAGGGCATTTTTAGGGACAGCAGGGTACTATAGAAAGTTCGTCCCCAGTTATAGAACCATTGCTGCTCCCATCAAAGACCTGACAGGAAGACCAGGCCAGATAAGGTTGTGTGGACCCCAGCATGTGAGCAGGCATTCCAGAAGCTTAAAGAAGCTTTGGGAGGACTCCATGTGTTAGTCAGTCCAGATTACAGCAAAGAATTTGTTGTGCAGGTGGATGCTTCAAACCATGGGGTGGGGGCTGTACTTAGCCAGATTTCTTCAGAGGGGGAACAGCACCCAGTGGTTTATCTCAGTCATAGGCTCCAACCCAGGGAGGAATGCTATGCAGCTATAGATAAGGAATGTCTAGCCATTATGTGGGCACTGCAGAAACTTCAGCCTTATCTGTATGGAAGGAAATTCAGTGTTATGACAGATCACTACCCCCTAACATGGTTAAACAGTGCCAGCCAGCAAAATTCCAAGTTGCTAAGATGGAGCCTGGGGTTGCAAGCATATGTTATGTCTGTGCAACACCGCAGTGGAATTAGCAATGCCAATGCAGATGGGATCTCTCAAGACAGGGAACGGGATAAGGTATACTCAGATAAACCTAACTCCCTCAAGCAGCGTTTCACAAGGGTCACTTGAAAAACTAGCTTGAGTTCTCCAGGGGAGGAGATATGTGAAGATTGGGTGAAGATAGATGAAGGCTGCCAGCCTAGCTAGATAGAATTTAGGAGATAATTCTGTCCTCTGTAAATATTAATGTAAACCACAGGATTGTAAAAATAGTGTTACATGTGGAAGTGGAAAAAATTTAACAACAGTGCACTCTACTGACTAAGTAAAGCATGTTGTGACCCTTTGATGTTAGGACTCGGAACCAGCGAGTCTAGAGTGGGGTATCCTGCCTATTGTTTTAAAGCCAGAGTTAATGGCCAGAATTTGCATGCATAAATGTCCTTTATTACTCTGGTTTCTGCCCAGAGGTGAAGAATGTAAATGTAGTTTCTGTTAGCATGGGAAACCAGGGAAGTGTGAAGAATGATGTAATGTAACCCAGGGAAGTGTGAAGAATGATGTAATGTGAAGCAGGAATGTGATTTTAAAAATAGAGAGAATCAGAGAGCATTAAGCATTTTTGTCTTGACCATCCAACTCTCCAGCATTGTCTTGCTCTATATGTAAGTTTATCTTAGACTTGTATTTTCTCTTAGAAATAGCTAGAATCTAGAAAGATAAGACTAAGTGTTTTTTGTGATGTCAGAACTGTACTACTGAATTGTTTTAAGTATTTCTCTGTGATCTCTGAACTCTTGACCAGCACTGTGTAGTAAAAAGTATTGCCTTGTGTTTTGACTATTCGTTATTAAATATTTTTAAACCCTTCCAACTGTGGCTGTTTTTGTAGAGATAATTTAAGCTATTTAGAGTACTTGCATGCCTTTGGTACAATTGTACAATGTCACTTCAATAGCTTTAGCCCCAGGCTATACTACCAATTGGATAATAATATTGCACAGTAATAACTGGACACCCTTTTAAGGGCCTTTGAGTAGCTGATAAGTATTAGTGGATGGTGGCAGCTGGTACTACTGTATAGTCTGGGAAAAAGGGGCACAGCTGGAGAACCTGTACCAGCCTTCCCCAGTAGTGTCTGTGTGGCTGTAGAAACTCTTCTCAAAGTGTGTGTGTGTGTGTGTGTGTGTGTGTGTGTGTGTGTGTGTGTGTGTGTGTGTTTGTGTCTGTGTGTGTGTGTCAGCTAACTGGGCAGGGACACGAAGCACTGGTTGGACAGAGAGGGTGCTGGAGGTTTTAGTTGGACCACTAGGCTGAGATCTGGACCCTATAGCTGTGCCAGTGGGGAGTCTTATTGGGGACCTAGAGAGCAAGGGAGCGACTAGCCCCAGACTGATTTTGATCTATGTGTGCTCTTAAGGGAAATTGCACTTTACTGTGTGTATTTGTTATCCTTTCCTCCTACATGAGACACCCCTCACTGGTGTTAGTGGTGAGTATTGATGCTCCTTGATTGCTAGGCCAGGGCACGGGTGTCACAGTGTCAGTGATTACCTGTACCTCTTTGAATCATATAACTATGGTATTCTGCCTTCCTATGATGTATATCTCTGTGAAAATTTTAACTGTGTAGCAATTTCAGCACTTAGAAATATATGCATATATATATATATATATATATATATATATATATATATATATATATATATATATATATATATATATATATATATATATATATATATATATATATATGATATATATATGTATATACATATATATATATATATACATATATATATATATATATATATATATATATATATATATATAGGACATTTGCTCAAACGTCCCAATCCATAACAACCGAACACACTTTGACAAAATTGCTTTTATCGAAAAAGCGCTTTTGTTAAAGCGTGTTAAAAAAAAAACTGCTTTAACATTTTAGCACCCCCCATAACATCTAAAACCCAAGACATCTAAAACTCATAACATCTAAAATGTGCATCACAACACCGAACACTACAAATCACATGAAAATAATATCCCCTCTACATATAATGACACCAAACTAACAAAGACACTTTTTCCTATGTTTCTGCAGGGGGGCAAGCCCCCCTGCACCCCCCCATAAATTAAATATATCAACTCCAAGATTGCATTACTGTGGGAAAAAGATAATTTCCTATCCCCACTGTATCACGATCACCATAAAGAATGTTCACATGATGTCTATATCACTTACCTGTATGGCCTAAAAAACACATCCAGAGTGGCAAAATAAACACTACATAAATACTATAAATTCCTACACTATATAAATAATAACTATAGAAATAAAAACTACCAACATCTCATAGTGATATCACAAGATTAAAAGATTAAACTATAACAGTTTCTCATTTCATGATACACTATTCAATATTATACATTTTAGATGTTATGAAATTCGATGTTATGGGTTTTAGATGTCATGGATTTTAGATGTTATGGTCTCGATGGTTTGATTTTAGATTTATGACTTTGAGATGTTTTGAAGGAGAACTATATATATATATATATATATATATATATATATATATATATATATATATACATATATATTTATATACATATATATATATATATATATATATATATATGTATTTATATATATGTATATGTATATATGTATATATATATATGTATACATACACATATATATATATATATATATATATATATATATATATATATATATATATATATAGGGTCCCTATTATAACAATTTAAAGTGAATCTGTTGAATGGCCAAGAAGTCGAATATTCTGGACCTCGAAATTGGATTTGTGGGGGGCTGTGCCCTGCACACCGCTCGCTAATTATATATACCAACTCCTCGAGGTCCAGAATATTCGTCTTTTTGGCCATTCGACAGATTGCCTCTTCGTTGATCTAATAGGGACCTGAGCTACCTACTCTTTGCTGCTAAATCTCCCCTAAATCTTAAACTATCCCTCTAAAGAAAGGATGTTAACTTCAACCTTTGCCATTTAAGAGTAATGCTGCTACATAACCCTGGACAATTGGAAATAAAACTGTTAAATTAAATAAGCTACCCTTAGTTTGAAGTCAAGGAAATCTAACCTACTGATAGTTTTTCATTAGGGGCTTGTCCTCTGTTGTCTGCTGCCCCGCTCCATTTGCCCTCGCTATGCTCGGGTTCACTTTTCTCCCCTCCCACCCCCATTCCCACCCACCGCCCATATCATTTCCTTCATACCTAACCACAAATGTCCTCCCACTCAAGCCACACCCACCTATTTCCCATCTCCATCATATACCTCTCCGCTATCTAAAAACACACCCACTATCACCTCCTCTCCTCCACTCTTAATGTATCTTGATCTACCAAACCCATATTAAATTCATCAGCATACTACTAATAATTTTCACTCATCTCCACCCAACTCACAAACACCTCAATCCCACTTAGCTTCTCCTCCTTTTTTTCACTCACTCTATCCTGTAAATTATTTCTAAATCTTACTTCACTATGCATAGCTAATTACTCTCTATACTCCTGCTGATCCATCTAATCATCTTACTTACTTTCACATCCCCCTACACACCATTATCCTCCTTTCATAAACATCCTACCAATATAAACATAAATGATTTTAAGTACCCTAAAGAAATACTACCTATCTTGCCTTCGATCTTACCCGCTAACACCCAACTTCCTAAAATAAAAATAGCTCCATCTTACTCTCCAACATCAAAAAATAAGACTAAGCATATTATATACTTTCCATTAACATTAAGATCTAAACTCTATTCCACCTCAATACTTTTATCTGGTGACATACATCCCAATCCAGGTCCAAACTCTAACTCTTGCCCCACTATAAACCCCTCTCCCACCTCAGCCCACCTACCCTCATCATCAAACAAACCTCCTTTTATTCTATTAATATCTGAAGCATTCTCAACAAAGTCTCCCAGTTTCATGCATGGATAGCAAATCTCGCCCCAGATGTTATTGTGGTTACTGAAACTTGGCTTAAACCTCATAACCTTGATACACATATTCTACCATCTGGCTATAACATAATCCGCCTTGACCTTAATAACAAAAAAGAAGGTGGAGTGGCTGTGTTTTATTCTAACCATCTT
>NC_056729.1:359074555-359307055 GCF_019279795.1 Protopterus annectens | reverse complement strand
GCCTCACAAAGGCAGTTAGCCTAGTACTAATCTATGTCTAATTACTATGAGCCATCTTACCATTACTAGGTCAACTGAGAAAAGTGATATCATCACAAAACAAACTAAATTGATATTTGTTGAGAAATAGTTTTGCAAGCGGGCAGTTACCTCCCTGTATTTTCAACATTTTGAACATTGGCTGTAGGATATGGTCACTGTTGATCTGACACTCTGACCCACATAAAATGAGGAAAAAATGGTTGACAATAATGATGATATATTTATGCCTATTTGATTTTTTAACTTGCACTGTCAAAACTACATGCAGTTGAAAGTCTATAGGTTTGCTGAAAGAAGTTTCTCTTGATGATGCTTTGACAGAAACAGACCCCACACATCATTATGTTCACAATAAAAATATGTACGGCTTGAGTTTTCTTTCTTTTTTTTATATGCAGAAAAGGCTAGTTGCACATTAGTGGATAACTTGTTTTTTGTTTCTCTCACCCACTGACTTTATCTCTATAAATCTACACATACACACCCTCCCACATTCACACATGCACACATACCTATATGCATATTTGAGTATGGATTCCATGTGGATTGCTAATTGTTGCTTTATCAGTTCTCATACATCATTACTGTGTTATTGGTTGCTCCAGCTGGTGCTACCTTCGTATGGCTAAGCTGTTCATGTTGCATACGCTGCAGCAGGGCTCTCCAAGGTCATACAACTCAAACAAATGGGAAGCAGTGAGTCTGCATGTTTGCATTTATTTTTTTGTTTGATTTTTGCACCACCTAGGAGGTACTATATTTATATATCAGAAATGTGAGGAAAGACCCTCAGTTAAAAATGATGTTAAAATAATCTGTGCAATCCTTTATGTTGTGAGTTGGTCTACTAGGGTGTTGTGTTCTTTAGATGTTTACTTTCCAATCTTTGAGGATATGCTTAGAATGTTTGTTTCTTCTGTCTAGATATTTTTGGCCTTTAGCATATTTTATTTATTTATTTATTTATTTGACATTTGTTAAGGGTCTATATTATAAGATCAACGTTTGAAAACGTCGAACAATATATGGTTGACACCATATGGTCGATGTCTTCAAACATCAACCTTATAAAAAGACAAAAAAAAAAAGAAAAAAGTACCCTAACAGGTTTAAGCAGGAGGGCAAGTTGCCCTGCACCCCCCACATGAGGGGCTGCACCCCCCCACACCCCCTCGCTACTTAAATATACCAAATCCGAGGCTGCACTACATTGCAGTAAATGGAAATCTCCCCTTACAGAGATTTCCGTTTACACGCTTGAGATTCTGAGCGTTTGATATTCTCGTGTCGACAATGTCAGATACGACATTGTCGGCTTTTGAGAATATAATATAGATCCTTTGTTAACTGGTTGGTCCAATTGAGCAAGAAGCCCATTTTCAGTGGTGAACCGAGTAAAAAAGCTCCAGGACATTACGTACAAATATTTATAAAACATAGAAAAATGTATTAAAAGTTATACAATATTTACAAAAGTAAAACATGGATTATGGCAAAAAGTTAAACAATAAATAGTTACAATAAGTAAACAGAATGAGGTCAATGTATCAGAATCTGTCAGTTTCAAATATGCACAATAAGTATTTACAGATGAGGCATGGAATGTACAAATTCAAGGCAGAGTGGCGTAAAAGTACTCTAAGAGTATCAGTAACTACAAAAGCAAATGAACTAGATAACATAATTACATGGCTATAGTTGTAATGGATAAGTAGAAGTCACATTACTATATGAGTATAGCTGTCTAAAATTGTGAGAAAGGTAGATTCAAAGAAAAAAAAGGAGCCCTAAAGTTACTAGAGAGGAAGAGAAGTGAGTTTAAGGAAGACAGAAGAGGTTAGGGAGATGAGAGAAATTAATGTAGGCTCCTGGCAAGGGCAGATCCATGAGCTTAAGAAATAAAGTTTTAGTTGCTGTTTTGAATTGATTTGTGTTTGGGATGTTTCTAATGGAGTTAGGAAGTTAGTTCCAGGCTAAAGACACATTGCAGTTATAAAGAAGTTTATCAATGTTTTTGTTGGGTTTATATATGTGAAGGAGTTGTTGGTCAGAGCTTCTGAGAGATCTAGTGGGGGTGTAGAAGGAAATGAGGGAGAAGAGGGAGGGGCAGGCAGTAGGTTTACATAGGATTGAGTGTGTGATTTGTAATTGTTCGATAAGCTGATGGCGGAATTCTGGTCATTGCAATTTTTTTAGTGCAATGCAGTGGTGTGATTTATAGGGTTGGTTTGTTGCAAATCTGGTGATTTTATTGCATGTTTGTTCAAGCTGGGAGATTAATATGGATTGTAAGGATGGATTGTAAGTTTGTTAGGATGTGAGCAGCATAGAGAAGGCAAGGTAGCAGGAAAGCCCTAGCTAGGGATAATTTGGTGTCTTATCTAAGAAATGTTTTGTTCCGATACAGTAATCCCAATTTTTGATGTGTCTTTTTGATACACTGATGGATATGCTGATCATATTTTAGTTAGTCATCTGTTATGGTGCCCAGGAGTTTAGTATGTGGATCAACTTTAATAATTGTGTTGTTTATGGAAGAGATGGAAAAGGTGGATTTGTGGTGTGAGAGTGATTTTGGTAGAAGAGCAAGAGATTAATTTTTTTTTTAGGGTTTAGGATAAGCTGGTTTTCATTAAGCCATGTTTCTACAGTGAGGAATGCGGTTTGTGTAAGTGAGTGGAACTGTGACATGTTGTCAGAGGTGGTGATGAGGGTTGGGTTGTCCACGTATTGGATAAGAGTTGAGGGTCCACAGGAAGAGTAGAGGTGGTTGGTGAAGATTTTGAATAGAAGGGTACTGGTAAAGGAAAAAAATGATGCTTAGTGGGCCATACCTTATACTGTTTATCTGTGTGTGGCCCTGTTCTTGTACATTATTTAATTCATCCACATCATAAGGCTTCCCAGCAATTCTCTACATACATACAGACATTGGAGGTCTTTGTCTGAGCTTTTAAACTTTATTTTCAAGTCCTTGGTACCAATAGGGTACCCAGGTATTCTGTAGATGACTTTGATGTCAGCATTCACTCATGGCATACGTGAAATACTGTAAATATGCCCATAATGTCAGCATTCCCTCATGGCATATAATGTGCATGCTTAGACTGCCAGCATTCTCTCATGGAATACAAGTAATATTATGTACATTTCTATAAAGGTTAACATTCCCCCATGGCATACATGCAATATCATGTACATCCCTGTAATGTCAGTATTCTCTCATGGCTTACATGTAATACATACATTTCCACAATGTCAACATGCCTCCATAGCATAC
This sequence comes from Protopterus annectens, assembly GCF_019279795.1. NCBI lineage: Eukaryota > Metazoa > Chordata > Ceratodontiformes > Protopteridae > Protopterus > Protopterus annectens. The sequence goes on along the minus strand of NC_056729.1, from coordinate 359,303,733 downwards.
ATGAAGTATCTTGCACATGCCCATAGTGTAGTATTCCCTTGTGGCTTACGTGTAGCATCATGTATATGCCTATAATGTCAGCATCCCTCATAGCATACATGTAATGTCATGTACATGTCCAAAATGATGAAATTCCCACTTGGCATACTTGAAATATCATGCACATGCCTGAGACATGTGAAATGTTTTGTCAGCTTTCTTACAGGTGGCATATTTTATAAGTCATATCTGCAGATAAACAGATTCTGATGATCACTTTGTAACACTTAGTATGCCAAGCAGTTTTCTGTGAAGCCATTCAGGTGGTTTAGGCTTTTACATGTATGAACAATTATAATTAAAGCACTTATTTTCTGGAAGTCACTGTGTTCTTCTCTCACAAAACCTCTGATTTGTTGCCTTATATTTTCCACCCTCCATCAGCTACTAAACTGCAAGCACAGCACAATATTATAGTACAGCACTCTGTCTCTGCTTTATATTCCCTTCTTTTTTGGTTTCTTACATGTAATTACATGGCTGAATTATTTCATCCATAAGCTGGGTAGATAGTATACTTTTACCTGTTTTAGATCTTTAACCTGTTCGACATGTACCCACACCAATAATCACTAACTAATCCTTTGTTTTATCTGCTTCTTTTATAACTTTCTACTCTTTCTATTCAACTCTCAGACCATAGTTAAATGCTCTTACTGAAACATGTAAATTAAAGCTGCTTGTAATGTTCATCATTTAAAGGGGACTATACAAATCTTTCTGAATAAATCTTGATGTTGGGTGCTCTGAACTACATTGTTGATGGTTTAACAACTGATTCCCTTATATCTACTGATGAATCTATGAAACTAAGGCACATTCCTTGCTTTAGCTTGCATCTGCTGTCCCTCTGTCAAGGTCTATTACAGAGTAGCTGTATAATGTTTTTTTTTTATCTACTCTGTGAAGTGTGGTGCCACTGACTTTTCATTGTGTCAGAAAATTAACTTAGCTGATGGCTGTGACCTAATAACGGCAGGCAGACATTTGTCCTTGGAAAACATTAGATATTCTTTGTGTGTGTGTGTGTGTGTGTGTGTGTGTGTGTGTGTGTGTGTGTGTGTAAAATGCCCCAATTGCTATATACTGTGTGTGTGTGTGTGTGTATAAAATACCCCGGTTGTTATATACTGGTGGCTAGAGAATACCTCAGACTTGAACTCTGTACCTTGGGTGCAGGTGACAAGGGCCTGAATTCCCTAACCACCACCATTTGTAAAAGAATTTCAGATTTTTGCCTCGTATTTATTCTGTTCCTCATAAAATCTGTGGTTTCTGCATTTTTGTTTCCTTACCCAGTCAGTGGTACAGTGGTAGCATTGTTGCCTGACAGCTACATGTTCTCTGGTTTAATTCTTGAATGGGGTGCCTTCTGTGTGGAATCTTCATGTCCTCCCATCTTACAAAGACGTGTCTGGAGTGTTTCTCCCTGGGCCTCTGCTGAAAACTGGCATTTGTTCCAAGTCAGACTTACCTGGTTAACAAATGTTAAATAAAAATGACAGGCATTTGAATTTCAGACTTTATATTCTTCAGAAAGTGCATGGTAACACAAAACCTTTTATTCTAGCAATTTTCTAAGTTTATAAGATGGACATTTGAAATTTGTCCCTATTTTTGGGAATGTAGTCCCCCATTATTGGCTTCATGCAGGTTTTTTATGCTAAGGTTGAGAGCTATTATGAGAACTGAATTCATTGAATATGTTTGGGGGCTGTATTCTCCCATTATTGGCTTTGTTCAGGTGTTTTATGCTAAGAGGTTGACAGCTATGGTGAGAACTGAATTCACTAAATGGTAGCCATTTAAGTTTCAGTCTTCCTGTCTTTTACAAAACAGCTGATTTGGCATAGTGGTATGTTGCTCTGACTGTTTTGCACAGGGTCCTGGGTTCAAGACTTGGCAGTGAAATATATGGTGGTAACACAGCATTTTATTCTAGCAACTTTTCAACATTATATAAACAATGTTTAAAATGTGTCCCTGGTTTTGGGGCTTTTGTCCCCCCCCCAATAAATATTGGCTTTTTCCCAATTTATTGTGCTGCAAAGTTCAGAGATACAGCTGAGTATTGAGTAGATTTTACAAGAAGCTGAGAGCTGCAGGGAAAAAAAAAGTTTAGTGCTGCTTATGCTGAGTCTGCTTGCATTGTTAATTGCACAACAGGTAGTATACTTACTTGTGATGCAGAAGGCTGTGGATTCTACTCCCACAGCAGGTAGGTGCATTGCTGATACTATACTGTGTTGTAAAGGGGGTGGATGCTGCAGTCCTTTTTGGTGAAGATACCTAGTAACTATGAACCTGTTATCAGTTTGCCATCCATTCCTTACTGGAATATTACTAGCTTATCATTTTTTAATGCAACATGGGCAATTTATTCCACATGGGCAACAGGCACTTTATTTGTAGATGAAACAATGAAATATAAAGTTGTTTGCTAGCAGCAACCTCTTCATTAGTTACAGATTTCTTTAATGTGGAATTATTTAGATAACTTTTACTTCTTCAGAGATTGTGCATATTTACTGATACTGGTGGACTGTAGAAGTTTGAGTAGACTTTTATGATGAAAATGTTCTGAATTGGGCAGTCTTGTCACTATTGGTGCATGCATTTTGCTCCATTGTTTACTGGAAAAATGTTCAAAACAATAAATTCAAAACGCTGTCTAACAACTGTACTATATTGTACAAGAAATATAATTTAATACAATCAGGGAGGTGTATCAAAGAGCACGTGTATGTTTCGTGTGCAAGGGGCCTGTGATTTGAAAACAGCCCAAAGTTAATCTTTATCTGCCACTGGCAAAATGTATTTTCTTTGAATGTGGGTTTCAATGCTGTTTCAATGAATGCGAGTTTTAAGGGCAGAGAAATGTTAATGCTAAGTCTATTTTCATTGTGAGACTGCATTGCTTTGTTTAGCACATATCTATTAGTGTTTGTGCTGTAAAATGTAAAATAAAACTTTCAAATGAAATCCAAATCATTGCAGAAGTAAAGCAGTATGCACATTACAGTGTTTATGGTAAATGGGGCGAAATAACCAAGGAATAGGACATTGGAATGGCTGCAGGGGGGAGGCTCCATTCGACCATGATTTGTTTGAGGGGGGAAGGGCAGCAAACTCAAAGACAGCCCCAACTGAACTATACCTCTTAACTGTCCAGATTTTTGCAGAATGAATACATATTTCTTCTTATTTTTGGTATGTTCCTCATAAAATTTGTGGTTTTCTGGCAAATCATTTAGGAATGAAGTCATTAAATAATGACAAGACATTGAGTTTCAGATGTCATAAGCTTCAGAAAAATGCATGCTAAAGCAAGACCTGTTATTCTATCAACTGTTTTAAGTTTATACAAGAGCAATTTTTAGTACTGTTTGCATGTTCCCCAATATATTTGGCCTTGTCCAGATTTTCTGCATTAAGAGGTTGAGATGTACATGCAAATAAATCACTTTATAGAATTAGGAATATCCAAACCTCTCAACTGTCCCAAATTTTATCTCAAAATGTTGCTCTCCCCCTAATAATCCCTCTGCAAAATGGCAATTTTGGAAGAAAACATGGAGGGTTTACAATTATCAGAAACTGTAATGATCAGAGTTATAGACTACTTTTATTTCAGAAATGCATATAAATGCTCTTATTTTGTCAGCTGCTCAAGCTAACAGTACTAATATTAAAAAGGTGTCCCTTCTTGGAGAGGTTCCCAGCTGTATTGTGTGGCAATTTTATATTTTTGCATCACATTTTTGGTCCGTATTTCATACAATTGTGGTTTTCTGGCAAATTAGTGGCAAATCATTAAAGACTGAAGTTAAAAAATAATGGCAAGCATTTGAATTTCAGATTTCAAACCCTTCAGAAAATTCATACTAATGCAAGACCTACTAGTATTCTATTATCTTTCTAAGTTTATAAGAGCAATATTTAAAATTGTCCTTATTTTTGGGCCTGTGTCCCACTTCTATATATGGCTTGTCCAGATTTCTTGTTCTGAGGTTGAGAGGTATGAGTGTCAGAGCCATCACCGTCAGCCAGAGACATTTCAAATTGTGACATACTTGTTGCACACCACTCTCCCATGTAGTGACTCTGGATATGTCCAAGCAAGGCAAGGAGTAGTTATGCAGTGTAAGTATGCAGAGTATTCCCCCATCCAAGGTAGACACAAGTACAACAGTGGCTTTTCATCTGTCCTTGATTTTGCAGAATGTTCTGGTTTTCTGTCGTATTTTTATACTGTTGATTTATGCTTTTTATTCAGAAAATGCATTTTGTTGCAGTGCCCTGTTGCTCTGTGTTTAAGTAGCAAAGCTTTAATGACCATCAGGTAAGCTTGTTGGAGATTGTAAGATACAAGTAAGCTTTAATAAGCATACTGTTAAAGAATTACCAACACTGAAAGCCTTTTTGTTGTTGCCATGCAGAGAATATTTACATAACTAGATAACGTATAAGCCTTCGGTATTGAAATGCATATGACAGTATTTGTAACAAAGGACAGAACTACAGTATTTTCAGAAGCTCATTACATTTGTTGGAGACTTGCAGTCATCTTTGCAGGCCTTACCCGTAAACTAAACAGAATGCCAATCTATCATGTGTGGTCCATAACTTGTGCAGTAATCTTTTAAGCAATTTATCTTGAGCTTGTTTCTAGTTTGCTGTTCATTTTTTACTTTGATCATGTCTTCCCCATAAAACAAGTAGATAATTGTTGTCAGGCAGCAGGTCTTTTTGGATAAGAAACATTTTTACAAGTGGGGGTATCACAGAGATTGCTACTTTCAGCATGTTACTTGGTAATTTTATAAAGCTGAATATAAATTATAATTAGAACTGCAGTGCAAGGAGAAGTGGTTTGAGTTGAGTGCTGCTTGTTTTTTTTATAGTTGATTTTGACTGGCATTCCAGTAATGTATTTAAAAAGTAATTTATTTTTTCATGCCTCATAACCTTTGTGTTTCCATCTAGATATTAAGTAAGTTGTCATGTAGCCAATGCATTGAAATATTTTATCTGATGTTGCTAATCTTCTTCCCATTCATCACTGATGGGTTCGGTTCCGAGTCCTCAAAACCGAGTCGACCTAATACCAAGGTCGCATACACCAAAATCTCTTGAGCTAAGCTGCTTCCCACAATGCCCTTCCCCAAGTCACCTCAGATCGAGTTTGCATGAAACATATAGAAGTAAAAAGCAGAGGCCATTTCTGCACAAAAACCCTGAAAACACCACAAGGACCCATAAGATCCACCAGGAGCTTTTGTTGGGGGACGGAGGGTGGGATGTGATGGATGGAAGAAGATCAACAACACAGATGGAACGTTATGGTAAGACATAACTTCTTTATCTGATGTTGTTAATCTTCTTCCCATTCATAACTGATGGGACAGAATCCCAAGCTACTTGAAAACCTGGGTGGCCTTTATGGAAGAACATTCCTGAGTACCATTGAGCCAAAGGCTGCTCTTCCCCTGGAGACCATGTCCAACTTGTAATGTTTGATGACAGCGTAAGGTTTAGCCCAAATGGCTGCTGTGCAAATGTCATTCATAGAGGCTCTGGAGTGAAAAGCAATAGAAGTTGCCATGGCTGTCATTGAATGTGCTTTGATATTGACAGGTTTAGGTTCATTCGTATGTGAATATGAAAAGGCAATACAATCTCTGAGCCATTTTGATAAAGTGATTTTTGATACAGCACATCCCATTTTTGGCCCAGAGAATGAAATGAAAAGTTGATTTGACTTGTGGATAGATTTAGTTCCTATCCAGGTAAAAACATAGTTGTCTACGTACATCCAATGAATGTAAACAGTATTCTCCTTTATTGGAATAATTTGGGAAAAACACTGGGAGTTCAATGGACTGGTTCACAGAGAAATCAGAAATCACTTTGGGGAGAAAAGATGGATTAGTACAAAGAGATACTCTGTCTTTATGAAAAATCAAATACGGGCTGTTGACGCATAAGGCTTGAAATTCTGATATCTGTCCCAGTTTTTGTGGTTTTGAACATAGCTCCATCCCTTTCTAGTTGGCCATACCCTTCCCATTGGCCCCACTCATTCAACTGTCTCCTGCAGCCCCCCTTTAATTTGAAGTCACCAGCCACCACTGCTTTCCTCTATATATTCACAGTGTGGTAGGTGTCTGCGAATGACTATGCAATTCTCCTTCCCTTTATATATTCACAGTGTGGTAGTTATCTGAGCATGTCTGGGCAATTCTCCTTCCCTCTATATATTCACAGTGTGGTAGGTGTCTGAGCATGTCTGGGCAATTCTCCTTCCCTTTATATATTCACAGTGTGGTAGGTGTCTGAACATAGCTGGGCGACTCTCCTTCCCTCTATATATTCACATTGTGGTAGGTGTCTGAGAATGACTATGCAATTCTCCTTCCCTCTATATATTCACAGTTTGGTATGTGTCTGACCATAGCTGGGCGACTCTCCTTCCCTCTATATATTCACAGTGTGGTAGGTGTCTGAGAATGACTATGCAATTCTCCTTCCCTCTATATATTCACATTGTGGTAGGTGTCTGAGAATGACTATGCAATTCTCCTTCCCTTTATATATTCACAGTGTGATAGGTGTCTGAACATAGCTGGGCGACTCTCCTTCCCTCTATATATTCACATTGTTGTAGGTGTCTGCGAATGACTATGCAATTCTCCTTCCCTCTATATATTCATAGTGTGGTAGGTGTCTGAGAATGACTATGCAATTCTCCTTCCCTCTTTATATTCACACTGTGGTAGGTGTCTGCGAATGACTATGCAATTCTCCTTCCCTCTATATATTCACAGTGTGGTAGGTGTCTGAACAGAGCTGGGCGACTCTCCTTCCCTCTATATAGTCACACTGTGGTAGGTGTCTGCGAATGACTATGCAATTCTCCTTCCCTCTATACATACACAGTGTGGTAGGTGTCTGCGAATGACTATGCAATTCTCCTTCCCTCTATATATTCACAGTGTGGTAGGTGTCTGAACATAGCTGGGCGATTCTCCTTCCCTTTATATATACACAGTGTGGTAGGTGTGTGAACATAGCTGGGTGACTCTCCTTCCCTCTATATATTCACATTGTTGTAGGTGTCTGAGAATGACTATGCAATTCTCCTTCCCCTCTATATATTCACAGTGTGGTAGGTGTCTGAACATAGCTGGGTGAATCTCCTTCCCTCTATATATTCACATTGTGGTAGGTGTCTGAGAATGACTATGCAATTCTCCTTCCCTCTATATATTCACATTGTGGTAGGTGTCTGAGAATGACTATGCAATTCTCCTTCCCTCTATATATTCACATTGTGGTAGGTGTCTGAGAATGACTATGCAATTCTCCTTCCCTCTATATATTCACATTGTGGTAGGTGTCTGAGAATGACTATGCAATTCTCCTTCCTTCTATATATTCACAGTGTGGTAGGTGTCTGAACATAGCTGGGTGACTCTCCTTCCCTTTATATATACACAGTGTGGTAGGTGTCTGAGAATGACTATGCAATTCTCCTTCCCTCTATATATTCACATTGTGGTAGGTGTCTGAGAATGACTATGCAATTCTCCTTCCCTTTATATATTCACAGTGTGGTAGGTGTCTGTGCATAGCTGGGCGAATCTCTTTCCCTCTATATATTCACATTGTTGTAGGTGTCTGCGAATGACTATGCAATTCTCCTTCCCTTTATATATTCACAGTGTGGTAGGTGTCTGAACATAGCTGGGCGACTCTCCTTCCCTCTATATATTCACATTGTTGTAGGTGTCTGCGAATGACTATGCAATTCTCCTTCCCTCTATATATTCACACTGTGGTAGGTGTCTGCGAATGACTATGCAATTCTCCTTCCCTCTATATATTCACAGTGTGGTAGGTGTCTGAACATAGCTGGGCGACTCTCCTTCCCTCTATATATTCACACTGTGGTAGGTGTCTGCGAATGACTATGCAATTCTCCTTCCCTCTATATATATATATATATACACAGTGTGGTAGGTGTCTGCGAATGACTATGCAATTCTCCTTCCCTTTATATATTCACAGTGTGGTAGGTGTCTGAACATAGCTGGGCGATTCTCCTTCCCTTTATATATACACAGTGTGGTAGGTGTCTGAACATAGCTGAGCGACTCTCCTTCCCTCTATATATTCACATTGTTGTAGGTGTCTGAGAATGACTATGCAATTCTCCTTCCCCTCTATATATTCACAGTGTGGTAGGTGTCTGAACATAGCTGGGTGAATCTCCTTCCCTCTATATATTCACATTGTGGTAGGTGTCTGAGAATGACTATGCAATTCTCCTTCCCTCTCTATATTCACATTGTGGTAGGTGACTGAGAATGACTATGCAATTCTCCTTACCTCTATATATTCACATTGTGGTAGGTGTCTGAACATAGCTGGGTGACTCTCCTTTCCTTTATATATACACAGTGTGGTAGGTGTCTGAGAATGACTATGCAATTCTCCTTCCCTCTATATATTCACATTGTGGTAGGTGTCTGAGAATGACTATGCAATTCTCCTTCCCTTTATATATTCACAGTGTGGTAGGTGTCTGTGCATAGCTGGGCGAATCTCTTTCCCTCTATATATTCACATTGTTGTGGGTGTCTGCGAATGACTATGCAATTCTACTTCCCTTTATATATTCACAGTGTGGTAGGTGTCTGAACATAGCTGGGCGACTCTCCTTCCCTCTATATATTCACATTGTTGTAGGTGTCTGCAATGACTATGCGATTCTCCTTCCCTCTATATATTCACACTGTGGTAGGTGTCTGCGAATGACTATGCAATTCTCCTTCCCTCTATATATTCACAGTGTGGTAGGTGTCTGAACATAGCTGGGCGACTCTCCTTCCCTCTATATATTAACATTGTGGTAGGTGTCTGCGAATGACTATGCAATTCTCCTTCCCTCTATATATACACAGTGTGGTAGGTGTCTGAGAATGACTATGCAATTCTCCTTCCCTCTATATATTCACACTGTGGTAGGTGTCTGCGAATGACTATGCAATTCTCCTTTCTCTATATATTCACAGTGTGGTAGGTGTCTGAACATAGCTGGGCGACTCTCCTTCCCTCTATATATTCACATTGTGGTAGGTGTCTGAACATAGCTGGGCGATTCTCCTTCCCTTTATATATACACAGTGTGGTAGGTGTCTGAACATAGCTGGGCGACTCTCCTTCCCTCTATATATTCACATTGTTGTAGGTGTCTGAGAATGACTATGCAATTCTCCTTCCCTCTATATATTCACAGTGTGGAAGGTGTCTGAACATAGCTGGGTGAATCTCCTTCCCTCTATATATTCACATTGTGGTAGGTGTCTGAGAATGACTATGCAATTCTCCTTCCCTCTATATATTCACATTGTGGTAGGTGTCTGAGAATGACTATGCAATTCTCCTTCCCTCTATATATTCACATTGTTGTAGGTGTCTGCGAATGACTACACAATTCTCCTTCCCTTTATATATTCACAGTGTGGTAGGTGTCTGAACATAGCTGGGTGACTCTCCTTCCCTCTATATATTCACATTGTTGTAGGTGTCTGCGAATGACTATGCAATTCTCCTTCCCTTTATATATTCACAGTGTGGTAGGTATCTGAGCATAGGTGGGTGATTCCCCTTTCCACTATATATTCACAGTGTGGTAGGTGTCTGAGCATGTCTGGGTGATTCTCCTTCCCTTTATATATTCACAGTGTGGTAGGTGTCTGAACATAGCTGGGCGACTCTCCTTCCCTCTATATATTCACATTGTTGTAGGTGTCTGCGAATGACTATGTAATTCTCCTTCCCTCTATATATTCACATTGTGGTAGGTGTCTGCGAATGACTATGCAATTCTCCTTCCCTCTATATATTCACATTGTGGTAGGTGTCTGCGAATGACTATGCAATTCTCCTTCCCTCTATATATTCACATTGTTGTAGGTGTCTGCGAATGACTATGCAATTCTCCTTCCCCTCTATATATTCACAGTGTGGTAGGTGTCTGAACATAGCTGGTCGACTCTCCTTCCCTCTATATATTAACATTGTGGTAGGTGTCTGAGAATGACTATGCAATTCTCCTTCCCTTTATATATTCACAGTGTGGTAGGTGTCTGAACATAGCTGGGCGACTCTCCTTCCCTCTATATATTAACATTGTGGTAGGTGTCTGAGAATGACTATGCAATTCTCCTTCCCCTCTATATATTCACAGTGTGGTAGGTGTCTGAACATAGCTGGATGAATCTCCTTCCCTCTATATATTCACATTGTGGTAGGTGTCTGAGAATGACTATGCAATTCTCCTTCCCTCTATATATTCACACTGTGGTAGGTGTATGCGAATGACTATGCAATTCTCCTTCCCTTTATATATTCACAATGTGGTAGGTGTCTGAACATAGCTGGGCGAATCTCCTTCCCCCTATATATTCACATTGTGGCAGGTGTCTGAGAATTACTATGCAATTCTCCTTCCCTTTATATATTCACAGTGTGGTAGGTGTCTGAACATAGCTGGGTGACTCTCCTTCCCTTTATATATACACAGTGTGGTAGGTGTCTGAGAATGACTATGCAATTCTCCTTCCCTCTATATATTCACATTGTGGTAGGTGTCTGAGAATGACTATGCAATTCTCCTTCCCTTTATATATTCACAGTGTGGTAGGTGTCTGTGCATAGCTGGGCGAATCTCTTTCCCTCTATATATTCACATTGTTGTAGGTGTCTGCGAATGACTATGCAATTCTACTTCCCTTTATATATTCACAGTGTGGTAGGTGTCTGAACATAGCTGGGCGACTCTCCTTCCCTCTATATATTCACATTGTTGTAGGTGTCTGCGAATGACTATGCAATTCTCCTTCCCTCTATATATTCACACTGTGGTAGGTGTCTGCGAATGACTATGCAATTCTCCTTCCCTCTATATATTCACAGTGTGGTAGGTGTCTGAACATAGCTGGGCGACTCTCCTTCCCTCTATATATTAACATTGTGGTAGGTGTCTGCGAATGACTATGCAATTCTCCTTCCCTCTATATATACACAGTGTGGTAGGTGTCTGAGAATGACTATGCAATTCTCCTTCCCTCTATATATTCACACTGTGGTAGGTGTCTGCGAATGACTATGCAATTCTCCTTTCTCTATATATTCACAGTGTGGTAGGTGTCTGAACATAGCTGGGCGACTCTCCTTCCCTCTTTATATTCACATTGTGGTAGGTGTCTGAACATAGCTGGGCGATTCTCCTTCCCTTTATATATACACAGTGTGGTAGGTGTCTGAACATAGCTGGGCGACTCTCCTTCCCTCTATATATTCACATTGTTGTAGGTGTCTGAGAATGACTATGCAATTCTCCTTCCCTCTATATATTCACAGTGTGGTAGGTGTCTGAACATAGCTGGGTGAATCTCCTTCCCTCTATATATTCACATTGTGGTAGGTGTCTGAGAATGACTATGCAATTCTCCTTCCCTCTATATATTCACATTGTGGTAGGTGTCTGAGAATGACTATGCAATTCTCCTTCCCTCTGTATATTCACATTGTGGTAGGTGTCTGAGAATGACTATGCAATTCTCCTTCCCTCTATATATTCACATTGTTGTAGGTGTCTGCGAATGACTATACAATTCTCCTTCCCTTTATATAGTCACAGTGTGGTAGGTGTCTGAACATAGCTGGGTGACTCTCCTTCCCTCTATATATTCACATTGTTGTAGGTGTCTGCGAATGACTATGCAATTCTCCTTCCCTTTATATATTCACAGTGTGGTAGGTATCTGAGCATAGGTGGGTGATTCCCCTTTCCACTATATATTCACAGTGTGGTAGGTGTCTGAGCATGTCTGGGTGATTCTCCTTCCCTTTATATATTCACAGTGTGGTAGGTGTCTGAACATAGCTGGGCAACTCTCCTTCCCTCTATATATTCACATTGTTGTAGGTGTCTGCGAATGACTATGCAATTCTCCTTCCCTCTATATATTCACATTGTGGTAGGTGTCTGCGAATGACTATGCAATTCTCCTTCCCTCTATATATTCACATTGTGGTAGGTGTCTGCGAATGACTATGCAATTCTCCTTCCCTCTATATATTCACATTGTTGTAGGTGTCTGCGAATGACTATGCAATTCTCCTTCCCCTCTATATATTCACAGTGTGGTAGGTGTCTGAACATAGCTGGGCGACTCTCCTTCCCTCTATATATTAACATTGTGGTAGGTGTCTGAGAATGACTATGCAATTCTCCTTCCCTTTATATATTCACAGTGTGGTAGGTGTCTGAACATAGCTGGGCGACTCTCCTTCCCTCTATATATTAACATTGTGGTAGGTGTCTGAGAATGACTATGCAATTCTCTTTCCCCTCTATATATTCACAGTGTGGTAGGTGTCTGAACATAGCTGGATGAATCTCCTTCCCTCTATATATTCACATTGTGGTAGGTATCTGAGAATGACTATGCAATTCTCCTTCCCTCTATATATTCACACTGTGGTAGGTGTCTGCGAATGACTATGCAATTCTCCTTCCCTCTATATATTCACAGTGTGGTAGGTGTCTGAACATAGCTGGGCGACTCTCCTTCCCTCTATATATTAACATTGTGGTAGGTGTCTGAGAATGACTATGCAATTCTCCTTCCCTTTATATATTCACAGTGTGGTAGGTGTCTGAACATAGCTGGGCGACTCTCCTTCCCTCTATATATTAACATTGTGGTAGGTGTCTGAGAATGACTATGCAATTCTCCTTCCCCACTATATATTCACAGTGTGGTAGGTGTCTGAACATAGCTGGATGAATCTCCTTCCCTCTATATATTCACATTGTGGTAGGTGTCTGAGAATGACTATGCAATTCTCCTTCCCTCTATATATTCACACTGTGGTAGGTGTCTGCGAATGACTATGCAATTCTCCTTCCCTTTATATATTCACAATGTGGTAGGTGTCTGAACATAGCTGGGCGAATCTCCTTCCCCCTATATATTCACATTGTGGCAGGTGTCTGAGAATGACTATGCAATTCTCCTTCCCTTTATATATTCACAGTGTGGTAGGTGTCTGAACATAGCTGGGCGAATCTCCTTCCCTCTATATATTCATCGTGTGGTAGGTGTCTGAACATAGCTGGGCGAATCTCCTTCCCTCTATATATTCACAGTGTAGCAGGATAGCTGTAGGATTCAAACTCTCTCTCTTAAATGTCAACTAGTAGTTGAGGATCTTCTGCTGAGATGTGGTGGGATCAAACCATTGTTCACCGCTGAACTTGATCAAAGTATATAAGCAGTAGTTCTGGAAGTCAAACCCAGACCTACAAAGTGAGTTAATTTGCACTTTCAAACTAAAATTTAGGCTATGGTACTAGGCAACCAGCATTAACTAAGTTATAAGGCAACCAGATGCCAAACAGAAGGCATTAGAGAAGTTTGAGAGAGCTGTCAGGTTGCCCTTTGTACTGTTATTAAAAACTATCACAGGAACAGGCTCCCCATCCAAGTGAAGCAGAGTTCCTCCCTAACCCAATTCAAGTATAACAATTGGCTGGGGAACAAGAAATTCATCCCTAGTTTGGCACTTCTGTCTCTAACAGACACCGGCTGCCTGTAAATAGTCCATCACATAGGACCTTGCTTGTAAATGCTTCACCTACCAAGCCCCTGATTACACTTATCAAGGGTACCAGAACTTGTCAGAGATTTGAGAGGCATGCCAAGGCTTAAAAATGCCCTTGTGGTCGTTAGCCTAATAGACACCAAAGAACCTATAAAACACCTTTATTTTGAACAACATTATAGTTCTTCTGACTACTAGCAGCATACTTATTGTGAATTCCATCTGAATTTATTTGCTTTGAGAATCTGAAGGCTGTCGTATTGGGCAATGAATACAGTATGTCCAATAAACTGAATTCTTGTTTGCTTGTCTTATCTCTGATACTGATTTGTCACTTCTTGTGGGTTTATTTCCCTATTTATATAATATGTATGTGGGTGTTTGTGTGTGTGTGTGTGTGTGTGTGTGTGTGTGTGTGTGTGTGTGTGTGTGTGTGTGTGTGTGTGTGTGTGTGTGGGTGTGTGCATATCTGTGAGTGATAATCAAATACTTAGAAATGAGGAAGAATTGTCCAAATTACTTAAAAGAAGACACAATATACTGCAAAAGATCCTACGTAATTTTTTTCTCTCACTCCCTTAGAAACTGTTGAACTGTAGCAGTAGCATATCAGATAGCAAGATCGTTTTATCAGCATACAGAAAAAATATGCCATTTAATACATCTCTGCCAGCTTCTGTTAGAAAGTCGGTCAAACACTTGTGTGCAGTCTAATGTAAATACTCAACACCTCTGTGTTTAATTATTATAATTAATTTAAGTTTCTGATAATTAATGTGTAAACTAATCTGATAACTGCATAGCTAATTAAGTCATTAGCAAAAACCTGCCAGTTGCCAACAAGCCTTGAATTTGCCATCTGTTATTGTGTGATTTCTGTCACCTATCCTCCTGTCTCTGAGTTCTAAGTTAGCCTGCATTTTAACAGCTGCAGTCTGTCCAGCTGGTATGAATAGAGTACTGCTGAACATTAATTAACTGTGCACTAAGAACACATTTAGAATTAAAAATAAAGAAATAAAAAGCTGAAATCAGAATGTGGGAAGAAACATTTTTTTATCTTAATGATAACAACAATCAAAGTGTCTCAGTCATAAAAAAAAAAACAAAAAACTTTATTGCAGAGTTTACCAAGATAGAATACCGGAAATGAGATTATGTTATATATGATTTAACTGGGTTTGCTCAGCTGTAGTTACTATGTTTTTCCAGGTTTTTTTATAGTGTATATATTATATATATATATATATATATATATATATATATATATATATATATATTTTAAAGAAATATGTTTTAGCAATGTGACTTTAATGAACATTTTCTTTTTTCAGAAAGCTGACAAGCCAAGACAAATAGACATTATCCCAAGCAGAGCCAACCTCTTGGAGCAAGAAATTTGGAGAAAGCCATAAATAATGGCAGACAAAGGCCCAAAATAGGGAACATTTTTAAATATTGCTTTTACAAACTTAGAAAGTTGGTAGAATAACAGGTTGTGTATTGGCATTTAATTATCTGAAGAGTATGAAGTCTGTATCTTGAATATCTGTCATTATTTTCTGACTTCAGTTCTCAAAGATGTGGTGATGATTTGCCAGAAAACTACAATTTAGTGAGTTAACAGACCAAAAATATGAAGCAAAAATCTGGACATTCTGTGAAAATCTGTACAGTTGAGAGGTATGATAAGAACTACTTAAATAAAGCAAAACAAAAAACCCCACCAAACCCGTACAGTAACGGTAACACTTGACAGACTTTATTTAAACAAGAAAACAAAGCGCTTTCACCCTGTAGCTCCCAGGGCTTCATCAGAGTAACAGTTAAAATTCAAATGCAACTTAAATAAAGTTCTTTAGTAAGTCACATGATCCACTTAAAATAGTGCCATACAATAACATGCAGGGAACTCCATTTTGCAGAATTGTGACACTCTGTGTACCTACTGCACTGAAATAGTTAGTATATTAGTCATAATGTGTCACAGATCCTAAAATAAAACATTTTACTAAAAACAGCAACATGAGATAAAGAAAGAGAAGGAGAGAGAGTAACACAGCAAACAGTATTACTGAAGAGATATCACCTGCAATATAATCCATTAGCAATTTTCCCCGATCCATAATTTTGTTTGTGTCTTTCTTATAACTATCTCTCTACCTTAAAAGGTGAAGCATACTCATCTATATAATGACAGAGGTCACTAAGCTTGTTTACAAAACACAACTGATTGGCAATCATTTCTATGAACACTAGTGTGTTAAATGCCCGATTTTCTCTAGAAGGTTAAATTGCTGATGTACTGTGGATTTCCCTTTTCCTATGATGGTGTAGCCTCAAAACTGGTATATAGGGGTATGTGTGTGTGATTCAGGGTGAGCAAAACACTTGATTCATGTAATTATGCTGTTTGCATTCAAAAGATTTTGCCTATTTGTGGTTGCAATGTTGAAAGGTGATAACAGATGAGTTGAATACCTATCAGGAAGCCAGTGACAGACCATAGCACAATGTCAGATTTTGAACAATAAAGATTTGCTTATTTATTTATTTATTTTTGCTTTGTTTACTGGGAAAGTCAGACTGGGTCATGTGATACCCATTTTCATTGGAGTTCCTGGGAGAAAAGCTCCAGATACATGTGGTTAACAGAATGAAAAACTAGACAGACATAATTGACGACAACTTGATACTAAGAGAGGAGACTTTGCCGCATTTCAGCTGGAGGCAGTGATTTGTATCATAGTAGTACTACTGTGATTGTGACATATGTTTAGATGCAGAAAGTATCCCCCAAAACACTTTTTATACATACGAGTTTACTATGAATTTACTGCTGATTATAATCAGCAAACGCTGCATAGTCACTTAGTAATTCCATTGAGAGAAAACTGTTGAGGGAGTTTCTCTTTAATGAGGTTCTTCAGATACAAAATTCCTTTAGACTGCATATAACTAAGGAAGGACCTACAAGTATAGCAGTTTTAAAGAGAAGGAAAGGGGGACAAAGGAGGCACGGAACATTCCATCTGAGTGACATCATCATATGTATCTCAGAAAGAGAATTTAAGTCTCTGTCACTCAATGATGTGCAGTTATAGATTATTACTTCAGCAGTTATGGAACAGGGAATATGCACATTTAGTTAAGTTTACCTGGACAGGGAAATGATATATTTGCCACTAATATCCACTTAAAAGTAATGCTGTGATGACTGATGGTATAGCCTACAAGAAAGTACATCGTGGCTACCATGTAAGTAAGCAGAAATCCTAAAGGCAGATCAAACCATGAACATACAGTTTGCTAAAATTGAATTCCTTTAAGATAAATGTACTTAAAGAAGTGTGCCTGAACATCAAACAATGGAAAAAGAGCCTTACAATTACTTTTAATGCAACAGTTAGTCAGACATGATAGAGAAAAGATGAGCTGATTACAAACTGCCAAATACTGCAGGTTTATCTCATAAGGAAAGTAGAGAGAAATCATAAGATAGATGTCCATTTCAGTCCAGAACTAGTGAAAGTTGCCCACATGATAGTTACACTAGAAGATTTGCAACACATTTTAGATACCAGATGAAGAGAAGATCTACATTTTATGAACATTGAATACCAAAAATCCACTCATTGAAGGCAGCTTGTGATATCCTACCTGTAATCCTGGATTTCAGGACAAACAAAACAAGATTTTGATTGGGATACAAGCAAATCTGACCCACAGTGGCTGTACATGGCTTATCAAACCAACCCCATATAACCAGGCAGGGTTCACTGTAAAACCATTAAGATTTAACTGCAAGAACATTCATACATCTGTAAAAACTAAATAAAACAGTTTTACTAAAACCTGCACCAGCTGCCTTATTCATCTGAAGAGGAAGGGGTTTGTAAGAGGAGAGCTCAGAATAGATAGGTGTTTTAATTGGCAGAGGTAAATACTCCTAATCTGAATATGTCAATATGGGGGGGGGGGATTAATTGGAGGTAAAACACACCTCATTTGAATATGATCAGATTTATTTCAGTGGGGTGGGGTGGGGTAACCTTTTACATTGCTTGTGGAATGTAACAATATCAGTTAACCATATTCAAGATAAGTCCAACAGCGACTCAGCCGGTTCAAGCAAGATAATGCCTTTTTCCTCATTTCAACAGAACCATGTGTTGCTACTTTAATTGAAGAAACTGTCCTGCTTGAGATACCAACAATTCTCTAGCATTTTAACATTTTAAAAATGCATTTGCAATACAGTTTTTTTCAGATCACCCTGAAAACTCAGTACAGCAGTCTAAGTACTTAGGTGTCTGACTTTTTTATCAAGACTCTTTTGTAGTTTTCTGGTCCACTTCATCTTGTTTTCAATAAAATAGACTGTGATATAGCTTTCTTAGTATTAAAACACGTTTGACGGAGATACAAGTATTAAGTCCAGGTGGTTTGCCAGCATTAGTTTGATGATCCAGTGGAGCTCCATCGTATCTATGATGGCATTACTGTTGTCTTCAAGAGGCCCCATCTCTAGTTTATCCAGAACAGGAAAGCTGAATCTTTCATGTCAGGGTTTTCCAGGTGGTGCATCATCAGTGGATTTTTGAGCACTTTAACTATTATGTCTGATAAATGGTGGCCATTCTGTCCTTTAGTTTGTTAATAGTTTTGCCCACATAGAAACATCTGCAAGAGCTACACTGGGCCCTATATATGACAAAACAGTTTGTCATATACAGGGCCCAATGTGGCTCTTGCAGATGTTTCTATGTGGGTAAAATATTAACAGTCAGAAAGGCCCACCATTTATTTGGGGAGGAAGCAGAATAGCCAGGTGTTTTAATTGGTGGACGTAAAACACACCTCATTTGAATATGACTGAATATTCAGCAATGGGAAGGGTTGGGTATTGTCTTACAAGACTTGTTCTATATAACAATAGCAGTTTGCAACTGGGAGTGTATCAGTATGGTTTGTGATGTAAAATGCTTGCAACTAGGATTGTGTTGGTGTGGTTTGTTTTCATTTATATAAATGTATGATTACTAATATCATAAGTGATGGTTTAATAAAGATGTTTCTTGTTTAAAAAAGGGGCAGGAATTGAATAATTTATGTAAAGTTGCTTAGGTTATATGATATATAGTAATATACTGTATGTGAAGTATAATGTTTGTTAATGTTGATATGTTAATACAGTTTGATTACTTTTATATAAATATAAATTTGCCTATGTCACAATGATAATTCAATAAAAGTGTTTAAAAAAAAATATCAATTAACTAGCTCAAGCAAGATAATTCCTTTTTCCATTGTTCATAGGTTCATAAGTTCCTATGAGTTTGCTAGCCTAATGGCCCTCGGGCCTTTACAAGCCTAGCCATGTTATACCAGTGTTCCGTAACTGACCTTGGTTAAATGGTCTTTATTCGCAGCGTGAGTCTGTGATCAGCACCCACAGCCTCTATCCACGAGGGACATAGATGCCCCCCCCCCGGGGTGAATTTACGGTCTCCCATTCAATTATCTAGGTTGTGCTTGATTATGGTCATCGAGGAGCTCTGTTTCACGTGAATTGGGAGTTTATTCCAGAGTAGTGGCAATCTCTGGGAAACATATCTGTCTCTTCAGCATGTTCCCTTAATGTCACAGGCTAGGTTGAGATCCCTGGAGTGAGTGACTGTAATTCCATTTGATTTGTGGATGTGCAGCATTTCCATTAGGGCAGGGTCAGAGACTGCTCTGTAGGCTAGGCACAAGTAGCCTCTCAGAAGCCTGTAGGATACAGAGTACAGAGACAGGGCTTTCAGTCTTTCCATGTAGGTCATGTTTTGGAGGCCCTGAATTTTCTTGATGAGAAACCTCTGTGGTCTCTCAAGCTGCAGCAGGTGTCTGGTGAGGTACTTGCAAAAGGGAGCTTTGTACTCTATTTGTGGTCTGATGAGGGTTGAGTACAGAGGAGTTATAACATCCTTAGTCTTGGATGTGATGCTTTGCTTATGAGATGTGCAATGTAGAAGGCTTTCCTTACCACTGTGGACACATGGTGACTGAAGTTTAAATGATGATGATGATAATTATTATTATTATTATTACTATTATTATTATTACTATTATTATGTTAGGTTAGTTTATCAACCTGTGTTCCCAAATCTCATACCACTTGGTTTGAGCTTAGGAGGATGTGGCAATATTGTAATTCGCAGGGATCATCTCTTTGCCAAAGGGGACAATAATGCATTTTTTTGCATTTAGTTTTAGTCAGTGGCTTTGGCACCAGTCATTTGTCTGTGTTAGCCCCTTTTGTAATATGTTAACATCATGTCGGGACTCAATGATTGCATCCAGTTTGCAATCATCAGTCGAACCTGGTAAGCCACAGGCCATCTACTTTCACCTGGACTTCCGAGAAATAGATTCCAAACAGTAGAGGCCCCAGCACAGATCCTGGTGGCAAGCCACTGGTAACTGGTCTGCTAGTAGAGGTGAAATCCCCAATTTTGACAGTATGCATTCTGCCAGTGAGTCAGTTGGCCACTCATCTAGTGATGTATGGGTTAATCTCCAGTTGGAAGAGTTTCTCGATACATGAGTGGGGTATTGTGTCAAAAGCCTTGGCTAAGTCAAGATAGGTAGTGTGTACTGTTTTGCCTTCATCCAGGGCTTTGGTGACATTCTCAAAGAAGTCTACTAGGTTCAATACGTCACCCATAACAAAGCCAAGCTGGGTTGGGTCAAGAGTTTGAAAGTTGCCTATGTCCTTGTTGATAAGGTTCATGATGATTCTTTCCATGCCCTTGCAGAGAAGGCTGGTTAGGCTTATTGGTCTATAGTTCCCAGGATTGGTCGATGGACACCCTTTGTGGAAGGGGATTAGTGTTACTGTTCTCCACTCTGCTGAAACAAAGCCAGTGCTCAGGCTGACATTAAAGAGAGTGCCAAGTGGTTCCACTAGTTCTTGTTTTAGATTGTTTAGTAAGCAGTCTGGGATGTTACCTGTTCCAATAGAGGCTGTGTTTTTGGCCTTGGGGAGTGCAGATATGACCTGCTCTTTGGAGGTACTAGGCAGAGGACTGGTGTCAGGTATGCTTTGAGATATGGCAGGTGGGGACAAGAGGGTGAAGGTTGTGCCAAATCTGTCAGCTAAGAGGTTTGCAGTTTCCTCAGGTTCAGCATCAGAGGTACCATCCACTACAAGTTTGACACATAGTTGGGCATTCCCTTTTAGTTTTTGGACATAGCTAAAGAATGCATTATGATTATCCTTAGCTAGGGACACTAATTTAGCTTTGTAAGTAGCTTTAAAGGACTTTACAAGATACCTGATTTGCTTGTTCAAGCTGTGGAGGGTATCCTTCTTCTGTTGAGTCAGTTCCCTCTTGTTCCTGGACATCAGCTTATTCTTTTTGTTATATAATATATTTATACCAGGATGGTTGTTTTTTTCAGGCAGTACAGCCGAGTCTATACAGTTGTTTAGGTAGTTATACAGGGCATTTGTGTAATCATCTGCATATGAGTCATTGTTGGCTATGCTAGCAGGGTTTGAAACTTTTTATACCATTGCCTAGTAGGCCACATTGGCCTCTGATTTTGACAAAATAAACACTCAATTTGTCATAAGATTTGACTGCAAGAATGCTCATCCATCTGTGAAGACCAAATAAAAAAGTTTTTCTAACAACTGCACCAGTTGCCTTATTCCTCTGGAAGGGAGCGGTAGATAAGCCAATTATGGTCATCTGTAGCTGAGATTTTCTTGTACCCCAATCAAAGTCTCATTTTACGAACTTTAGGATGGAGGGCAGAAAAAGAATCAAGCAAATATGAAACTTTGAGGATTGGAGGCATTCTTTCAGTGCCTCTGATGAATTAATCAGAACTCTGCTGCTATACTTTCAAAGTGAAGATTTGTTTTCAGCAAAGTTTTTTTTATAGATTTTGATTTTTTATTCATTTGTCTTTTTTTAAGCACTTTAGTGTAACAAATACATTATAATACCAACTATTGAATATGCCAAAAAAACTGCAATAGCTTGAAGTATAACTTTATATATTGCAATCAGCACATTTAAATACACGCACATAGTGTGGCAGCATCAAAGTCAGGTCTCTGTAGCCCTAGAAGGATCGTGGTAATAAAGTAGAAAACTTTTAACAAAGTGTAATACAGCAATTGGTGCCAATTATTCGTACATGAACATAATAGCGGAGACATCCTCCTAGAGAATGATATGCAGATGGTAGAAACTGAAGACTGCTGTACATCTCAAATAATCACTTCAAGACTTTGCCTGAAAAAAAACTTATTAGAGAAATGAATAAACTTATGATCTAAACCTGTGAGAAGTTCAGGTTTGTGTAGTCCACTGATGATAATGCTTTTGTATGTTGGCATCTGGAGAAACATGCTACAAAATATCAATGCAAACAAGTTTTGAAAGGAAAACTAGTATCTATTTAGAGAATGAGGGTAGTTAGATCTCATTTGAAGAGTTATAAATCAACTTTGAAATCAGGCATGTTTCTTCTACTGATATTGAAAATGTTGACTAAATACAGGTTAAGGATCACAGACATATCTGCCACCAGTTCTCTGCCAAGTATCTCCAGAGAGCAGGTCATAGTTGCACTCTCCAAGTCCAAAAAGACAGCCTGTATGGGACTGGACAACATCCATTTTGAGGTGAGTTTCCTTCCATGATGTCATTGGAGGCAACAGGCAGGCATGTTGGGAGGCAGAGCAGAAGTGGGTTTGACTGACAGAGGGAGCAGCAGCAGAAGCCTTGAGTAAGTGGTTGTGTTGGGAAAGGAAATGCATGCCACAAAAAGTTAAAGAAGCAGGTGGATACCAGAAAAAGTGGTGCCTGACTGAGGCTGGAAGAAACAGTCATGCAGAGATCAGGTCCATGACGAGGAGGGGGAAGAGAACTGACAGGGTTAGGACCAGCACAGAAAGAGGTGAGATTGTATATTGGCTGCAGAGATATCACTGAAAGAACCAGTGAATAGGCAAGTCAGTCATTGTAATGTAACTGTAATCCATTAGGATGGAATTTGTCATTGAGACTGATGGAAGATGAATGAATAGAGGTTGAAGTGATGGCTACTGTGGTCTGAGAGGACAAAGGAGGTGGTAAGGTAAATTAAACTGGTGTACTAGAAAAATAATTGATGCACAGGATCTCTGCTTGAGTTGGTGTCACTTAATGTTATGGAGAACTTATTGCCAGTTAAAGATATGCAAAACGAGGAACCATTTTCAGAGGTGATGCCTAGAGTGTGATGTAATGAATGGTAAAGAGTGTGAGTGATAATCTGCTCAGTTCATTGCTCACCTTAAGAAATGTTCGTAGTTACTGAACTTGGTCCTATGCTGGAAAAAGGATTAAATTATGTTTGGGAAGCTGGTGAATACAGATAGTTGAAATGCTGAGATGCTGCAATCTATGCATGAAAAATGAACTGGACGTGTGACCCAGGAAACAAGCAAAACATTTCAAAATGTGTCAGATTTTTTTTTTTTGGTATAAGACATGATGAGAATGACATTTACTGACAATATATTAGATTAAGTAAATGAGTTTTATAGGGAAGATGTTTTTAAGAAAACAGAGATTTTAACCCTGGGGTATCCATGCTTTAAATGCACTCTGCAGGAGAGAGAAACATTGAAGTATCAAAAAAGGTTGTTGTATAGACTTATGAACCACCACAGGAATGTAAAGCCAGTCCACGTACGACAGACATAACCACTGTAGATGCAAAATGTTTATTCAACAATAAGAATCACAGTTAAGCGCTTTCTTCCCTTAGCTTAAAAGGGACTTCCTCAGAACACTTTATAAAATGGATAAAATACATAAAAACCCAGCCATATATACCCAAAATAATTAAATAGATGATGAATGTTGATTGGTTGATTAAACTTTGAAGTAATATCCACTTTGCTACCTTAAAAATAATAAACTAATAAACTACTTTTAGTGATCATGCTACCAATTTAAATGTATAAATATGAATGATGTGCAATATCGAAGACATAAATAAACATCGAAGTATGCTTCAGGGAAAAAATGTGGGTTTGAAAAAAATGGAGGGAAAACATAAAGCAAGAGAAAATTTCTGAAATTAGGTCACTCTTTAAAGCAATAGTGATATGAATGTGTTTTTCAGAACTGGAACTCTATTAAAGTAAATTCTGAAAGTGGCTGCAAATGAAATGCACTGCTTCAGAATGCATAAGAATTATTTTTGGTGGATGAAAATAGCCAAAAATTGGAAATAAGAAGGAGAAACCACCCTTAACAGAGAAAATCAGAATATCAGAGCTTTTGCATAACTTTTGATTTACTGGGAAAAATAACTGGGCTTTATTCGTGATTGGCACAGTAAAGTGTGTTTTAGGTATGAAATTGAAAACTCATGAGCAAAGACCACACTATATTAAAATATAAAATATAAAGAAGGTCATACTTCAGAGAACAAAATTTCTACTCTGTGGAGGGAGAATTCTCATCATTTTTCCCCAGAAAGGAATTACAATGAAAATATTATGAAACTAAGTAAGATTCATTGAACATAAAACAATAGAAAAATGTAGTAGGAAGGAAGAGAATATATAAGAAAAGAGAGCTGAGATTAGAAAATGAAAACCTTGACAGTAATTAAAAGCACAATCTCTGAGGATGTTGCCTGATTCCAGAACAATTAAGACAAGCAGCATGTCTGAGGTACTGCAAAGTATTAACAAAGGATATGGTGATGGCCTCTGAAGAAGAGAGTCCACTGGAGTAAACTGATAGGAGAGGAGACAAGTACGGAAAGAAATGCAAAATGAGAGAACGAAACCAAGAACTATTCAATTTAAGAAAACACAAACATTGTTTTTATTTAAATGTAAACAGTTTCAAAGTATTGCACCAGACTGAGAAAGGGTAGGTAACAGGAACAAATGAGCCAGGACTGAAACTTACAGAATTTATAACAATGCTATGTTTTCATAGTTTTCATAAAACTTACAGAATTTATAACAATGCTATGTTTTCATAGTTTTCATAAAACTTACAGAATTTATAACAATGCTATGTTTTCATAGTTTTCATAGATTCAGGAACAGCTTCTTCTCTGATGTCATCAGGCTGCTGAACTCTAGTAACCAGTACACTCCATGATGGCCACCTGGGTCAGCAGAAACGGTCTCAAATTGTGCATTAACCTGGTTACCAGTCTCATCTTAGACTTAGTGCAATATTCACCATGACTGTTAACTTACAGGCCATTTGGGGCAGTAGCAATGCAGTAAAATATCTCTTCTTTCATTGCAATATATGTTGCAAATTCATAAATTAACCATTGTGCAATACTCTTAAGGTCCATAGTGCAATACTCAAATGTCTCTTTCTGTGCAAGGATCAATGCAATGTCTTAACTCATGCAAGTAAGTGTTCACTTCGAAAAATGTTAAAATGTGTTTCTAATTATATGCAATATTAGTCTGTCTACCTGCATGTCTGTGATGTAATAGCTATGGGTTATGTGTGTAAATATCTGTGAAAATAGTCTATATGTTGTCTGCACATTACGTCCAGAGACATGGAATTTCATTCAGTTTTTGCACTTGTCTGATTTCTACATGACAATAAAGTTTATTTTGACTTTTTTTGTCTTTTTACTTTTTTTCAACTATTTGTTTAAAAATTGGAAAACATGTTTTACAGAATGTGCAGCAGATATGTAGGGAAAAATATTGCAAACCAATCATTCATATTTTTGCTAAAGTTTCTCAAACTTACCTGTATTTCTCATGACTTTCATAAATAGAAGTGTGATCTGACAGGTAAGACAAGTGGAAATTAATCTCATTAATTTTGCCGTCTCAATACATTACGGGCATGAAGTAGATATTAACTCAAACAGGATTCTTATAACATGTTTATCTCCATGAGGGTATGCCGAGTTAAAACAAAACTAAAAATATTATTGTACAACGACCCACCATTAATATTCAAAAATGTGCACACTGATTAGTCAGCGTGCACGTTGTAAATCAGAGTTATAGTAATGGAAAAAGGTCCGTCCCGGACTTTTACCTTTACTATAACTCTTTTTTTACAGCAATGGAGAATGCAAGATCTCCGTTGCTTCACACTGTCTCGCTATGTTAAACGAGTTTAACATAGCGAGACAGCTTTAAAAAGAGCAACAGAGATTCTCCATTGCTTTTTTAAAGCTGTCTCGCTATGTTAAACCCATTTAACATAGCGAAACAGTTTGTTAAAAGCAACGGAGATCTTGCTTTCTCCGTTGCTTTTTTCAAAACTGTCTCTATATGTTAAATGGGTTTAATATAGCGAGACAGCTTTACAATAAGCAACGGAGATTCTCTGTTGCTTTTTTTAAAGCTGTCTCACTATGTTAAACCCATGTAACATAACAAAACAGTTTGTAAAAAGCAACGGAGATCTTCGTTCTCCATTGATTTTGCCCACAGCTCTGATGTACTGCGTAGGCATACGCATGCGCAGTACATCAGAACTGCCGCAGAATACCAGACAGCTGCGGAAGGGCAGCAAGGAGGCATTATACAATGCCATTATTTAAGAAAAGCAATTTTTTTTTCTTAAATAATGTCATTAATATAGCAATAACCACTTCTGGGTGTGGGTAATGCTGTATTTACCTGTTGGCTTTGTTTGGCCACTCGCGCTTCGCCCTCGTGACCAAACCACACCAACTGTGGGTAAATCCAGCATTACCCACACCCAGGCGCGGGTTATTGCTATAATAATTACTTTCTGGGCTATAGACAGGTTTGGATTCTGTAGAGCTTCATTAGAAGATAAAAATATATGTCTATCAAGTCCTGTTGACAGAGGTCCTTTAAGATATTTACGGGAAGACTTGTTGGAAGAATTAAATGTGGAGAAAGGAAATTTCTTATAGTAACTGCTTATGCAGAGATCATAAATTTTAAAGATGGGGCTTTTGTGAACAAAGTATGGAATGTTTGTGAACTATATGAACAGAAAGGAGAGGTGAATTAACTAAACAAATGACAGAAGGATTCTGTGTATGGGTTCACAGAGAATAGTGTTAATATACGAGGGCAAATTTGGAGCAAGTAGTTAAGACAACTTTAGTTTTGAAGTTTGGAAATATAAATTGTATTGTAATTGCTGACATATTATCATGGAAGTAGCAAAACAGATGGCAAAGATATTTGCTAATTAACAGTTAAAACAGACTTTTTGTTTGGTTAACTACAATTATATCTAGTATATTTGCTTTAGTATTTTTTTGCCTGTGAAATCTGAAAACAGATTATCAGAAATTATTTTTGCCCACCTGCAGGACCTTGCCTGATGATTTCTCCTCCTGCACCCCATAAGTGCATTCATTCCATGGGAGTGAAATACAGTCATTCCTAGGATAGGTGAGAGCCTATGGCCCATTCATTCCTGCCTGGGAAGCCCTACTTTCGCTCCATTCCACAAGCAACACAAATCAGGTGGTAGGGACATGGTCCTGAATAATAGCTGCCCCACCCCTAGTAGAGCACTCCTCCCCTTCAGTGGCTTCCTGAAACTCACTGCATGCTGTTGTCATGAGCATTGTGTCTCTGCGTGCTGAATCCCCAGTCCAGGAATCTGCACAATAGCAGTACATACAGCATAGGTCCATGATCCATGGATGAAATACCTAGTGTCTGTGCTGGGTATCACACATGTGGCAAGAAAAAACATTCCCCCCAGGATGAGTGAGCCAGCAGTGGAACCTACTCCCATACTCTCTGGTCAGTTCATAAGGTGTGCCAGCTGCTAAATAATCTGTGATTTCCTAGGGCTTCATCCCTCTAAACCACAGGGTTGGCTAGTTAGGAAGATTATTTTCAGGGGCATTTGGGTGACTTTATTAAATCCACTTAAAAAAAAAAAAGAGTCTTAAACAATGACATACAGAAACCAGACCGGGCATACTTTACAATTGTTATGGCTTAAGCAAAAAGATAAAGAGTTTTGGCCTAAGATTTAGCCTTATTTCTGTGTTCTACTGTAAATTTAAGGGTTGTAGGGAGAATGCCCAACTACTCAGTTTCATTTTCCATTCTCTTATAGTAAAGCATGATCTGTGACAAGCATAAATTCTCTACCAGAAAGGTGGCATTTCAGTGAAGAAAATGCCCACTTAACGGTCTTTCGTTCTTTCTCATTGATAGAGTATTTCAGTTTGGGTCCACTTGATTTCTTGCTTATTAAACATATTGTTCTCCTTTAAAGGTATGTGAGACCACCATTATGCCTTCTTCTGATGCATCCATACAAACTATAAAAAGACATAATAAAATTTGGAGAGAGACCAAGACAGACTGAACAGAGTATTTTAAAGCTGGTTATAGGCATTAAGTGCCTGTAATGTCAACTTAAAGTTAAGGAATGTATTATTTTTTGTTAAATCCTTAAGACAGTAATCTATTTGGGCAAAGCGGGACACAACTTTCTGACAATAACTAACTAACCCAAAAAAACCTTGCTTGATTTTTATTGCAAGGAAAAATTAGGGCAGTTTTTAATAGCTTCAATTTTGTTTTCATTATTGCCAATAATTTATTGGGCCTCCTAACAATCTCACAGCCAAGAATGTATACCAAATATTTCACCTCTGTTGTGCCTATCTAGTTAAATGTGAGTCCCAATGTTCTGAATGCATTATCACATCATCTAGTCTAGCAGCAGCATACCTGATATGTCGTCTTAGGACTCTGTTCATAAGTCTCTAAAAGGTTGCTTCACCTTGCAGTCTCAAAGGAAGGATGGTATACTAGAATAAGCCCTCTGTGAAAAAAGTCATTTTTTTCCTTTGGTTTCATCTGCTTGAGCCATCTGCGAGTACCCCTTTGTTAGATCTAATTTGGCCAAGAATCTTGCCTTTCCTTACCTTTCTATAAGTTTATCAACCATAGGCATTGGGGACTGTTAAATTTTGAGACATTATTCACCTTCCTAAGATCTTTACACAACCTGCCTGTTTCATCAGGCTTTTGCACCAATACTATGGGGCTGTTACATTTACTTTGGTACTAATACTATGAGGCTGTTACATTTACTTTGGTACCAATACTATGGGGCTGTTACATTTACTTTGGCACTAATACTATGGGGCTGTTACATTTACTTTGGTACTAATACTATGAGGCTGTTACATTTACTTTGTCACTGATACTATGGGGTTTTTATATTTACTTTGGTACTAATACTATGGGGCTGTTACATTTACTTTGGTACCAATACTATGGGGCTGTTACATTTACTTTGGCACTATTACAATGGGGCTGTTACATTTACTTTGGTACTAATACTATGGGGCTGTTACATTTACTTTGTCACTGATACTATGGGGCTTTTATATTTATTTTGGTACTAATACTATGGGGCTGTTGCATTTGTTTTGGCACTAATACTATGGGGCTGTTACATTTACTTTGGTACTAATACTATGAGACTGTTGCATTTACTTTGGCACTAATACTGTGGGGCTGTTAGATTTACTTTGGTACTAATACTATGGGGCTGTTGCATTTACTCCCACCTAAGTACCATGTTGAATCATAACCTCACCTCAGGCTTTGTGCCCGCTGAATGGTGCACAGTGGTGGTTATCCCACTCCACAAGTGGAGAGCCACCACAGACCCCGGGAACTACTGCCCCATTAGCCTGATGAGCCTGGTCTGCAAGGCCATGGAACGCATCATCATGGAACCTATAAACAAAGACATTGGTAATCTCCGCACTCTGAACCCCACCCAGTTCGGGTTTGTAAAAGGCAGATCATGTCTCCTAAACCTGATAGACTTCTTTGAAGCAGTCACCAAAGCTGTAGACAAGGGTAAGGTGGTTCACACAGCATGTCTAGATCTTGCCAAGGCTTTCAACACCATCCCCCACTCTGGAATTATAGATAAACTCACTAACTATGTATAAATCCCTATGTCACAAGATGGGTTGCCAACTGGCTCACTGACAGAACCCAAACTGTGAAAGTAACAGAATCCAAATCTGACTTCAGACCAGTGACAAATGGAGTACCACAGGGTTCAGTCCTGTGTCCTCTCCTGTTTGGTATCTACTTCTCTGAAGTACAGGCTAACACAGGATGTCTTTGGCTAACGAAGTTCGTAGATGACTGCAAACTAGAAGCCATAATCGAAACTCCTAACGATGTGGCCATCCTACAAAAGGGCCTCACTGAGACAGATGCCTGGTGTCAAAGCCATGGCCTCAAGCTCAATGCTAAAAAGTGCATTGTCATCCCCTTTGGTAAAAACTCTGTACCCATGAACTACAACATTGGCAGTAGTATACTTAACACTGAAAGTGTGTTAAGAGACCTTGGGACACAGGTGGACAGTAGTCTCTCCTTTGATAATCACATCACCACAGTAGTCAGGAAATCCTTCTACATGGCACACCTCATC
Source organism: Protopterus annectens (assembly GCF_019279795.1). Classification (NCBI taxonomy): domain Eukaryota; kingdom Metazoa; phylum Chordata; order Ceratodontiformes; family Protopteridae; genus Protopterus; species Protopterus annectens. The sequence goes on along the minus strand of NC_056729.1, from coordinate 359,273,542 downwards.
ACAAAAGGTTTCTCATCCAGAAAAAAAGAGGTCATTGTTCCCCTCTACTCATCACTCATTAGACCTATTATAGAGTACAACGCCCCTTTTGGTATGTACCTCACAAGACATCTACAGCAACTGTAAAGGCCACAGAAATACCTCACAAAGAGGATTACCAGCCTCAAACAGATGCCCTACGCAGACCGTCTCAAAAAACTCCAGCTTTACTCCATCGCCTACTCAGAGGTGATCTCTGCCTAACATACAAAGCTATGTCAAACCAAGAGCTGTTGGACATGCTCCACTTAAAGAAGTCCCAATCCCTCTGAGCTACATGCTCTAGGGACATAAACCTTGTCACTACAATAAACAGAACATGCCGGAGGGATAGATTTCTGTCCCAGAGACTTCCCATACTCTGGAATAAACTACCTATCTATATCAAACAAAGTTCCTCATTAGTACTCTTCAAGAAAGATCTTGATGATTGGATGGGAAATAGGAAATTTACCCCGGGATCACTTCTGTGGCTCTGCTCGACAATGGCACGGGAAAATAATTTTCTTGGGTGGCAAAAGCCAGGATACCTTTTTGGCTGGGCTTGTATAGGCCTTAGGGCTGATAGCCTAGTACCTACCTATGAACCTATGAACCAATACTATGTGGCTGTTACATTTACTTTGGCACTAATACTATGGGGCTGTTACATTTACTTTGGTACTAATACTGTGAGGCTGTTACATTTATTTTGGCACTAATATTATGGGGCTGTTACATTTATTTTGGTACTAATACTATGGGGCTGTTACATTTACTTTGGTACTAATACTATGGGGCTCTTACATTTACTTTGGTACTAATACTTTGGGGCTCTTACATGTACTTCCTGACTCTTCTGTCATACCAATCTTAAGCATCAACTTTACTTCATCTTTGTCAGCTTTTCTCTGTGAGCTTGGTATTGTCTGCGATTTTCTGTTAGCCTTTTCCTTTGTAATAATAGTCTCAACATGGTGCTGAATCATATCTGCTCAGCTAGATAGCACTTAAACATGCCTATATTTCTTTACAGAAACACTCCTGTTTCTTGTTTCCATAGTTAACGTGCAGCCTACATGAACTGCAGGAAAAGAGGTCTCTATCAGACCTGTTAGATTTTGCTATTAAGCTAATTATAGAGAATTGTGTTTCTTTCCCTGGTTTCAAGATGCTTGTGAAGCTGTTCTGGTTTTCTCTTACAAGGCTGGTTAATCCTGGAATTTACATCATATAATTTTTCTTCTGTTTCAAACAGATCTTACCATTTAGCTAGAAATTTTGTTTTCTGGTGATGAGACTATAAGTAATGCATTTTCTCCAGCTTTGAATCCCTTTGTCCTTGTATTTCTTTTATACAATCCTTGGTGTATGGCCTCTTTCCAATGTGTCCCATTACATTAATAATTACTACTTTCAATCTATCTTGTTCTATCACTAAAAATATTTTTTTTCTTCTTCCAAAATTTCTCTGGCAAATGTAATAGTCTTTCATGGTGCCTGCCATATAACAACAAAATGATTAAACCCTGTCAATGTTTGTGGTACTTCTCTAATGGTAAACAGGAGGTATGTACCCAGTTTTAACATCTTCCTCAATTATTTTCTTAGCATGGATTTTAAGGTGCAGTTAAAACATTCCCGTATACAGTGACCTTAAGGCACAGATACAGTTATCACAACACATTTGAAATTAATGGAGTCCTCTGGTTGGTGGATATTTCATTAGGTGTCCTCACTGTGGAGACTAATAGAATTAACCCCCTAGCTATAGATATGACATTGACCGTACACATGGGAATAGCTTCAGGATACTTGGTGCCATAATCCATAATAACCAATATATATTGAAATACATTGATGATTTTATTAAAGGGCTAACAATATCCATGGATATTCATTCAAATGAGAAATCAATAAAAGGCATGGGAATCAATGGTTATTTGAAACTTGGATAAGAGGCTGCTATCTGGAACTCAAGGCATCCAGCACAAAAATGTCAATATCTTAATTATCTCTGGCCAGTACAACCTAGCTAGGACCCTTGATTAAGTCCTGGCATTTCCTAGGTGCCCCTGGTACATTGCTATGAGTTCTAAATGGTTTGGGCACCATTAGTTAGTACACTAGTTACTCTCTGTCTTTATTTAATCTGTACATTTAATCATTTTGTAATTTAGAGTCTATGTATGAAAGGGGAACATTTTGTTAAGCTTTGGCTCCTACAACTGAAGCTATGCTTTGTCTTGCTCTGCTTAAAGTGTCACATTTCCAGTGTTTTGTTTTAAGGTTTATCTGGCTTACCTTGATGTTAGCCGTCTTTAGAGTTTCCTTATGGTCAAACTGTAGTGAGGTAGAAGGCACTGACTCCCCTGTTACCAGTACAGGCACTGAAGTCTCAGTGTCTAACTCTTCTTTTGGGAAATGCAGCTTCTATCAATATTACTTAGTATCAGATGTTATCTCCTTATATTATTTACTTAACTTGTTCTTTTTCTTTATAAAACGGATGCATTTTTTTTTATTAAGGTTCCCTGTACTTTGAATAAACAGGAATATCATTAAGGATCTGTTCAAAGTTATTTTGTCTTTCAGTATACATTGCCCTCTCTCTTTTCTTTTCTATTTTAAGTTGTGCTCTCTGTCTCAGTGTTAGTGGACACCACTTGCTTACGTTTCATTGGCTAGGTTGCTCTCCCTCTGCAAACAGTATCCTGGAATAAATTTCTCTTGAAGTTTTGCTTTTCTTGTACTTACAGATACCTGCTACCTAGACTCTTTTTTTACTTGAATTTTACATTTTACACTGACCAGAATTTGTTTAGAACTCTGACCAGGTTCTTCTTCATCGTCTTTAACCATACTGATGAAGTTCATAAGTAAATACTTGGCTATCAGTCTGAAGACCATTACAAGTCTGTCCAATAACCAAAGGTCAAAATCAAACCCTGTACCTATTATATTTAAGGTAAATACCTTAACCATTATGCTATATATGCCCCAGTGTATCAAAGTTCCCCAAAATGATAATTAAAACCAGGCCTTGGTGGTGAGAGCACAGAATCATGGTGATCCCTTCTCAACACAAACCTGCTGCTTAGATTTGGGGCTCTCTGTTTTGTTTGATAGAAAATTTAGAACTCTTCTCAGGTCTGCATTTTTTCCAGACTACTTAACTTCATTTCTTTGGTATGCACCGTTTCAATGAGAGATTCATTCTCTTCAGTTCTGGTTGTCAATTCTACTCTCTTCTTCATAATACTTTCAGGGTAAGACATCACAGCCTGGAATTTCCTCCCTTAAAATGGCACTGTTTTGGTAGGCTGCTTTACCATACGACAGACATCTACCTTATCCTTAGTTAATTCTGCTTCATGGTCTATATGCCTTATTAGTTTAAGTTCTGGCAGGGTGCAGTAGTCTCTGTTTCAGATGCCTTAGCTTGTAGCCTGACATCCTTTTCAACACTGTATGTGTGCACTGATGTAACTATCTAAATGATTTTTGGAAATCAGCATGGTCTTCTGCCTGCAACCTAAGCCAAAATGTTAGTACCTTTGGGGCTTTCTAACACTATCCCTTGATTGTTATTGACTTATATACTCTTATGAGTATAACTAGAAGTTTCTCCCCACTTTTTTAGGTTAGCATAGGTGTATCTGTGGGCCTATTCATTTGCTATTTTCCCAGCCCCCGTCAATAAGGTGATAGAGCTAAAGGGGTACCTTCTTCCCATTACCTTCATAAGTCCTCAAAGTGGGGAAAATCTTTCCCCATTATCATGTTATTACATTTGGAATTATAGCAACAGTCTGTCTTTCCACTTGTGTAAAGGGATATTTTTTTCCTGTCCCTGTGTATACATAGAGCCTCTACTGCTTTCTTAGAAAGGGTTTTCTTTTCACAAGCATAGTGTGATTTTATAAGTGTGACCATACTGCAGTTCCATGCTATCAATGATGATATTGCATGTAATTAATTAGGATGTAACACAGTACCAGAAAGCTGAATCTTCTACCCTTGTAAGCAGTTTATCACATTTTACAGGCATAACATCATTAGTAGTAGCAGGCATTTCACAAGCTGCAAACTCACAGGTGTGGCAGTGTTAACATTACTAGGGTAAATATTTAGGTATGTGGCCCCTATGCTATATTTTAAAGAGAGTATGTCTGCAACTGATACCTTGTATTTATTACCAGAATTTGATGCATGCTTTACCAGAGGTCTAGACTATTCACATTTGAACACTGTTTCATTACTTTGCAATCTTTTTACTAATTCAACATAATGTGAATTATCTTTAGAGTCACTTTGATACACACCCTTTCATAAAGTAGAAGACAAAGCTGCTTTAGGTTCATCATTAATTACCCTTTCTATCATTTTATTTTGGTATGCTGACCCCCTTGATCTAGATGCAATTTAATTATATATTTAAACATTTCTAATAAATAACCCTTCCTACTTCAAAAAAATAATGAACTTCCAGCAATGGCAACTACCATATTGTATAATGTAATATTTCCCTGCATAGTGCCTTGACTATTATTTTGCAATATATTTTAACATTTATTATTTGGATTGCTGTTGCTGTATTACCACATATACTGTTTATTGTCATCAGGTTTGACTGTGCTCTTATAATGTACAATTGATTTTTGTGCATTTTATACATGGATTAAACCGGAAATAGGTCCTGGATCAGTGCTCTACTGCATTTAAATACCAACACAATATATCTAAATCTATAGCTGTATCTATCTATCTATCTATCTATCTATCTATCTATCTATCTATCTATCTATCTATCTATAGATGAATGATGGAGGTGTTATTACTTTTACAGGGGCAGGACCCCCTGTTCTCTCCAGGTGGGAGGGTTGCACTCCCTTATTCCTCTACTACTACTTTGTAACTCTGAAGTCAGAGAATGTCAGGGTTAACAAAATATTTTTGAAATTCAGTTTATTCCTCCATGAGACAGTGCATCTCAGAAGCAGGAATATAGCAGAAGGAGGCATAAGGTGCAGGGGCATTGTCCGCCCTTCTTTCTTATCTTTCCAAATTAAACTTGTGCGTATTGCTAATGTACATTTTCTTTTAGTGAACTGGGTATTTGAGGCCTTCTTTTTGGCATGTTCTGATTTTGGATGGCATAAGCTAGGGAGACTTGTTGGCTAGGCTTAAATAGGCCCTTGGGCCGATAGCCTAGTACCTACCTATGAACCTATGAAAGGACTGCCACAGCTCTACTTACTTGACTTCTTTACAGAATTGAACTAAATGGAATTTCCACTTAGCATGGGTACATTTGAGAAAGCCATTACCTGCAATAATTTTCAACATTTTTATATAACTGTAATGCTGTACTGGTACAACTGCCACCAATATGAAGCTACAAATGTATCACTGCCACTACTGAGACACTCAGATGACAGGATGCCATCCACTGATGCTAAGATAGCTGGCACCAAAGGGGTCTAAATCCCACCACTGCAATTAAGAGTGAAGTAATGGCAAGAAACAGCATAAACGTCTGTCTCAAAAACTAGCTTACAAAGTAAAACCTGTCAACAAGAGCATAAAGGAAATATGACTGTCCTGGCTATGGGCTTCCAGCCTACATATCCAGACTTCACTGCATGCAGGCTACTTATAGAGCTGAGACTGTGGCCTAAAACTCCCAGGCCCCATCATAATATTCTTTTATGATGTGAACCAATGTCTTCCAGTGCATTTTTATCCATGGTAATTGTCTTTCACACAAAATATTATTTACACACACACACACACACACACACACACACACACACACACACACACACACACACACACACACACGCACACACACACACACACACACGCAGAGTTTCTTGGGAAGGCTAGTAAAATTCTTAAATTCCTTAGAGCTTTCTTTCTGGCATTGTGGAACTAGCACTACTCTAGGTTTTAGGGCCAGAGACCCCATTTACCAGTTGCTGTAATTGAAGCCAAATATATAATGTACCAATTAATACTTCTTTGACTTGTTGGAGGCCTTAAGGAGTCTAATGGAAGATGTGAACCATACAGAAATATCACTAATCACTATAACCAAATCATCCAATACTGCAGGTGACTCTATATTCAAATAGTGTAGCTAAACTATGGAACCATATCCCACTACCAATGAAATCCATTTAGAATGCAAACTCATTAAAATGCAATTAAAATTTCAACTATTATTTCAATGGATCTGCTGTTGAATGTCTCCAGGATAAATGCCACTGTTAACTTTAATTTGCCATATCAGCCAACTATTTCTCTTCATTAAGAATCCTATGCCCCGCATCCAGTCTTCATCAATATCTGAAATGTTTTTATAGCATCTCCCAGCTATATTTATTGTTTTGATTCATTGCTCACCCTACCTTTAAACTTCTACCATAAGCCTTATGATCACTACACACACACACACACACACACACACACACACACACACACACACACACACACACACACACACACACACACACAAACACACACACACACACACGTATATATAAAATTGTCTCCAAACCTTCTTTACATCACCCCTCTTAACTACAATATCAACATTTTCCTCATTTTCATTTCTTTCAATATATATAAGTACTAATTACATAATCTATAATCTCTCTGACAGCTCCACTAATACACCTCTTCAAATGCTCACTCTTCAACATCTGCGAAGGCATAAGTATATTTTATAATGTATTTGTTCCCTCCGTTTTCATATGAATGTAATCTAAGTAACAAATGCATGTATAATTGTTAATGTATATTATTTAATGTTTGTTCATGTGTCTTTTCAAAAATGTTTGTAATATGTTGGAGCTTTTCTCCCCAGGTCTCTACTGAAAAGTTTTTTTTTTTAACTAAACTTAGTTGGACAAATCCAGTAAACAAAAACAAAATAAAAAAAATATACAACTTGCTAACTAACAGTGTGAATATTTATTACCCTCTTCTCAGATAAACAACAGTCTTTAAATATTCTTATAATAAATAAGTGTCACTCACAATAGACTAACGGTTAAAAAAACAACTTTATTTAAATAATAAAGACAAATATTACAAATACAGTGTAAAATATATGTGGGTTGGCACTCACAGGAAAATCAAAGGAAAGGCCATAAAATAAAGGATGTATACAGAAAAAAATCTAAGCTCCAGATGTCTAAGTTCTCCAGATAGCTTACCACAGAAATACTGACCCTAGATGAATGAATAGCTAGTACTGACAGATGGCTCCACACCAGTTAGACAATATCAGTATATTTCTAGCAACCTCTTGTCATACACAGTTGTAAAAATATCTTTTTCCCAGCCTCTAATGTCCACGACATCATCATCACCATCCTACTTCTGCTGAAAACAGCTAACTAGACCAGTTCTTATATTCATCATAGCAAACTGTAGTGATTGTAAGTTAATCCTGAATCCACCCTGGTTTCTTAAGTCTGTCAGCAACTATAGCCTAGCAAGATGGCAATTCCTGGTACTTCATCCTTTGTTGCAGCACTAACAAGAGAAGACAACAAATCTGGTGGGGACATGTGAAGCTATTCAGAAAGATAAAAGCCAAGCATTCGTCTAGCAATCAGAGCAATACAATCATTGAAAATAAGCAGGAGAAAAAAGTAAAACTACATGACATTTTTACCTTTTCTTTAGCATGGCATTACTTCTGGCCTCACAATTCTTTTTCTTGTAGCCTGGCATTATCCTTGGCTTTAGAATACTACTACACCTTTGCCAACTGTAAAGCAAACACTTTTAGCCGTGTAACATTAAAAAAGGATAAAGTCACTTTGCTCATTAGATTTTTTTCATATAAATTTTCAGCACTTGGCACACACCTACAGTTCTTGCTAACTACAAACCTGTTTTCTGATGTCACTTCCTGTCAGATAGTCCATCACATGGTGAATAATCTACACTGAAAAAAACAGCATGCTTCACATTTTTAACACAAGCTTTTTGTACCAACTGACATCATCTGCACAACACTTGCAGAACCAGATATATCAACATAGAAATATATAACTGGACAAATGCAAAACTATATCATAGTCTGTATAAGCTTCACTATAGCATCATGTATTCTTTTCTTTAATAAAATGGCCAAATAAGAGGGATGTCATAAAGCACCATATATTGACCTTTGCCATGCTTTGGTCCTCGTATCAAGAAGGATATATATAGTTAATTAATTTAAATAGTTTAACAGTAGCCATGTCCCCATCCAAGCCTACATATGAGGAAGTCTTGGAAGAAAATGGATATTTACTCAGTTTTTATTGGCCCAAAGTTGTTTACAGAAGAACCTCCAGAATGATAAAATTAGCAGACAACTGAAACTTAATCTAGTTAATTAAAGTATCTTATCAGTTAAAGCTGCCACATGGATTCCAGGTGAGATAGAATCAGTCCTTCAAGATGTGTTGCATGCATTTAATTCCAAGAAAGTTTGCCTTTCCACTGTCCTAGTATAGTATGACTCAAGTTTATGAAAGACACAAAACTAACTTCCACACAAGTTGCTTCTGACTTTTAGAAACAGGCAAATGGACATTCTCACCCTGCACTCTTCAATAGCTGCCCTGCAAGGTTTTCAAGATGTCACAAGATTTATTCTCTCCACTCAGACAGCATACAAGGGCAAAACACTCAAATTCCAAATAGGAGCAACAACTTTATATAAATGAATACTTCGCTTAGCCCCATGAGGACCCACAGAATATGCCAAATTGTATTCAGAGCAATGCTTTTTCTCACAATGATTAGTTTACTATGTTTATTTTTTAGTTTCTTTAATCAGAGCAGTTTGTTCACACTAGTTATTGTTTTAGTTTATTTGACTTTACTTGGAATACAATAACTGAATCTGTTGTTTTGACTATGTATAAGACAACACTGCCACAACCCCATAATATTTAACCCAAAACATTGAAGATGCATTTATCAATCAAAACAAATGATTTAAAAGCAATATCTTTTGCAGCTTTTAAACAGAATAAACAGTAAGCTATACATTAATTTTTTCAGCTAACAGAATATGACAAATTAAGGGCTTAATAAGTGATAAAAAAAACACAAAAATAATATGCTCCTTTGACACAGTATGACAGAAAAAAAAGGAATACAAATTTTTTACTGACAGGGATAACCAGCTGAATGGATCCATTTATACAGGAGGTCAGAGGAGATAGTGCCAATAAGATAATAAAATTATACAAAATGACATCAACAGATATCATGTCAGACATACACGTTAAGTATTACAAAACAATGTTACATTTTCATTAAAATATTACAAGTTGAATAGAAAGTGCAGGAAGTTGATTCATCAAAACATGTAATTATATCAAATCAGAGTCTTTGAGAAATAAAGGGGAAAGGAGGACATTATTCACTGTGAGTGCAATGTAAGCAAGTACACTGAAAGCTTAATATTTACTTTAAAAATAAGTGATCAAATAAAATTAAAATTTTAAATTAAAATGTTAACACTATTTACAAAGGGAGACAAAGAGTTAAGAAGAAAGGAAAAAATGAGCATAAGGGCTGGAGGATGAGAGAAAGAAAGGGTAGATGAAAAGCCCCACATTAAGAAAAAATATAAACTTAAAAATTAAATTGGAAAATTGATGTAATGGGATGTCTGCATCAGTTCTGTAGCCCAGTATGCTATACAATCCCCTTTCCACAGCTTTTTTCCTATTTTTCTAAAGCTACTTACTGACTTCATGATGACTTTCAGCAGTATTATGTTTGTGGAGCAACTTATTAGTAATTCTATGAAGAATGATCTTGAGTTGTATGTAGATGCTCTCAGTGTCTGTTTACTCTTTAGAAAACAGGACCATTCTTAATGCCATCCTAATATCCTCAGCTAATCTTCTGACATAGGGCCACAACTGGAGTTTAATTGGATGTATCATTGGTATGGAGAATGCAGTGGAGTTAGGGCTCAGAGGTGATTCATAAAGGTCAGAGAGTATAAACAATGAAGAGTGTTACAGAGAACAAATCTGAAGATATGCTGATGGCAGATTTAGCTCAAAGCAATGAAGAAAGTAAAGGTCAGGAGAGTTAAAGTCATCTACCACTGGGATGAGACACTAAATAAGATAATGTTGTGTCAGAATATAATTATACCTATCTGTGAAGGTGATTACTACAAGATACATCAAGTTTTCAATATTAACCTAGAAAAATCAGTGCAACACTTGCACTGTGGATCACATTCTGACTTACTGTTGTACTATTTAAAAAGTAGTTTCCTACGTAACATTTTCATGTAATCCATGAGGAAAAAAGCTGTCCAGATTCTGATTTTCTCTCTCCACACATTTGGGTATTAATGTTAAGATGTCAGTGGTTTCAGATGATTGCATATCCTATGATTCTACCAGGAAAAGTGAAGGTCAGGCCCCAGACCTAAATGAGTTTTAGACTGTAAAATTCTGTAGCTCTGGAAAAGCTTTATGAAAACATATTGCTGACCAGAAAATAAAGGTGTTTGGAATAGAGACTGGTCATTATAAAATGGGATTCATAAAGCACATCAGTATATGTGTGCCAAAATCAAAAATTATAAAGCTTGTTCTAAACAGCAGTTGAGAAATCAGGGGTAAAATACATAATAGAGAAAGGGCTGACCTTTATAACTGAAAATATACTAAAGCCAAGGAGAACAATGAGGTCTTGCACAAAAGGGGTAAAGAAGACAGGAGCGAATATGGAATATTTTTGGCAAGGAACTGTATATCATATGTCTGTTAGCCAAGTTATCTTATTGCATTACTATAAAAAGTCTAATGGGGGCCATCCTATGGAAATTCTGGAGACAAAAAGGATTCTAGGGTCACAGGTGGAACAATAGACAAGCCGCAAATAAATAATGTTCTAGATTAGTCAAGAGGATTCATAAAACTCATGAGAGATAATCTGCTGCAGCCATACTTGTGATCTATGCACTATTTGGCTCAAGGTTTGTGCACACTGATTCTACTTGTGCACAATGCACTATGTGTAATCTAGGGTCATATCTAAGTATTTGCAACAAATATAGTGAAAATAAACAGGAAATTGTTAATGTTTTTGCTGCACTACAAACGTAATTTGCTATTTGGCATGTTGGGCACATCACTGGTTGGACACTCAAATTCCTGAAACTGAGAACAAGCTAACTGGTAAGCAGAAATAGTTTAGGTGGAGTATTAATCACAAAGTTTGTAAGACTAAGAAATCTATGAACTAATAACCACATCTGCAAGCCCCAGGCTCTTTAGATATTGTAGGAGTTCATCAAACCCAGTGTAGGCGCTATGTACTACTCAGCCTGTGGCATTACTATGAGGTAGGTAGACAGTGTTCTGTTACTGTATCACTTAGTAATAAGGATGCAGAGGCTATACAGCTCTGATGGCTGTAACTTAAGAAGGGTGCCATCCAGCAGGAGAAAGTCGAAGACAGTGAGGTAATTTAGGAATATAAAGATAATACCTGTGCCAACAGAGTCAGAGAGTGCAAGCTATATAATGTTGTGGAAGGAAGAGAAAGACAAATAAACCTAACTGAGACATTCAGATATAAGGGTATAAAATTACTTCTAACAGTTAGTTCCAACAGAAGAAAAGAGAGTGTAGTTTAGATCTGGCAGGAGCTAAAACTGTGTATTAAGACAGGTGGAGAGAGCTGCTCTGAGACAACAGAAGAAGACTGAACCAGATAACAAATGGGCAAGTACTAATAAATGTTGGGAAGTTTCACGAAAGTTTATTAACAGACAGACACACACTTAGATCAACAGGCAGATATATCTAGCTATAGTTAAAAAGAGATATTTTGATAGGCAGAGAGAGAATTACCTTGAAAGACATATAAAAGAGGAAAATGACAAGCGTGCTATAAGGAAATAAAGGAAACAAGCTGAAGACAGCTTTCTATGTGAAAAACAACAACCTGCAAAACTGAGTGTTGTAGCCAGATAAAGAGGCATTTATAGCTAGCATGCCAATTATAAGCTACTTAATCATGTCAGCATTATGGCATCTGTAAAACGTTGTTCTATGCATCTATACAACATTTGTAGAAGTTGTCACTTACTGGATACCTCCTCTGCCGGTTTAGAACACTCGAAGTGAGCATACTAGAGAGGCAGTTTGCAGGGTGTGGAATCCGTAAAAAGATGCTAGGAGAGAAAAAAAAAATAACCAAAGTGTATGTTACCTCTTCAGTACCGCACTTCCATATGCCTTCATTTACTGCTATTCAAATAGCTATTATACTCTTTTAATGTCTGCTACAGTCTTTAAAATCTGGGCTTCACTGACTTTGGCACACTAATGAAACCATTACTTCAGGTTCTGGACAAGTCTGTAATTAAAATTCCTGCTGTTAGGTAACTGTACTGCCTACTGTTAAACTCAGATTGAGTATGTTTATTTAAGTCTCACAGCAAGTATACCTCATTACTCAGACTGAGTATGTTTATTTAAGTCTCACAGCAAGTACACCTCATTATCTTTTCAAACCGCCTGTAACGTCTGATTCACAGAATAGGGTCTTCATGATTAAGTTCTCAAAAGCCTCATAATGCTAGTATTTACACTGCACTTTACAGCTTTCATTTCTGAATTTTTGAAAATTGAGATACAAGGAAAAATAGTGGAACAAGTTAACAGCTTCAAGTGTCTAGGATGGGTGGTTAAGCAAAAGGAAAGTCTGAAGGATGAAGTTAAAGCTAGAGTCAGGTGGACGTCAGATAACTGACATATGAGGTAGCATGAAACAGAAGAATGCCAAAGAAGATGAAAAGTACGGTGTAAAAAGAGTGGTGTGATCAGTACTACCATATGACACAACAACCAGGGCAGTACAAGCACAGCAGCTGAGAAAGTTAGAGATGATGGAGATGAGGTGCCTGAGGCAGGTGGTAGGACGCACACTATAGGAGAGATGAAGAAATGAGGACATCAGAGCAGAACTCAAAGTAGCTTCAGTTGCACAGAACATAAAAAAGAGAAGAGATGACAGTGGTTTGGGCACATAAGCAGGAAAACAGAAGATAATCTAGTGAAGAAAATTTGGGAGACAGAAAAAAGTCAAGAGGAAATGAATACCTCCAGCAAAGAGATGGGTAAACTGCCTCAGAGAAGACCTGGCACTCAGGCATGACCACTGAAGAAGGTAGGAGGGTGGCATTGAGTCAAAATAGAGGGCAGGAGCTAATGTGAAACTCTGCTCAGATGTAGGAAATGAGAAAAAGAGGGTTGATGATTATAATGACAATTACAATTTTTTTTAACTGGACTTGGTACTGTCCTTTATAGCATCAGTGAGACACAGGAAGTAATGAAATATGAGTAGTTCACAGGTTGTCAGGGATGTCATATGACAGATAAGGCACAGCATTAGATGTCAATTTTAATTTCTTAGACACACTCCGTATCTGATATCAAGCCTAATACTAGGTTTAGTGACAGCTGTTTGCATCATGCAGGATGCAGTTTTCTATGGGATAATTACCATAGTAGACACATTCTACTCTAATGGTGCAACATGGGTCACTAGTTAACAGAGTGGTTTAGGGGGTTAACCTGGTACTGTTTTGAGGTTTACTGGGAATACACAAAAGTGATAAATGTTCAGGACTGCCATGTCTGCACAGGCACTGCAGTTAAATCACTGCATTAAAGCATTTGGAAGAGAGGAATGAAGAATGGCCGCCCTGTTACCATTCAGAAGTTGTATCCAGTACATAAGATGAGTCATGCTGAACATGCCATTAAATCATGCCTTGGGACGAATTAGACATTTGTGGTGCTTGGTGAAATAGCTCAGAAGGTGTGGTCAGAACAGTGGCACAGGTGTAGCACATCTGTCTGCAACACCAGTGAAACCAAATTCAGCAAGTAACTTAGCCAGTGAACTATTAGCTTGGGGGCGGGATGGACTTTACATCCACTGACTTCCTGTCTTACTTTAGGAGAGGCTGTAGTTGAAGGAGTTCTCAGACAAACCCCCTAATACATTCAAACGGTAAAATCAGTTAGCCTTTTTAAAGCAGTAAGCATATGTTGTCAGATGGCATCAGTGTGAGTAGAAAGAGGAGTACATGTTTAATGTCTGCCGACATCAGCCACATCTGTACTTTCACAGCATGGCAGGACATACAGTTAATACTTATTAGTGACAGACATAGATTATTGCTTTTCCCAGTTCATGCCTCTCCCTGGATCATATGTTGGCTGATCACTGAACTGGAAATTCATTCTTGAGTTGGGGGGAACCAGAGATAGAGTTCATATCTGGAATAAGTGAATTCAGTAAATGGGGGATGGATCAGTGGAGGAAGAAGATGCCAATTACTTTTGGCAGTGAAGGTCAGTAGGGTTGCTGGTTAAAAGGGGATGGTGCCTTCAGATGGTAACATTTGCAATGTCAGGACCTGCTGGAGGGAATCCTGACACATGGAGACTATAGTAAATAAAACTGACTTATAGTATGTCTGAGATGGCCATTTCTCTGAGCATTCCCTTTTCCCTGATGTATGGCCATCTTGGAGTTGGTGTATACAAGTTCAGGGAGTATGGTAGACTTACTCTCCTGCAAAAAGGACGGTTAAAGGAGAAGAGCAATTTCTGAGATTTGCTCGTTTCCTTAGCTTTCAGGCTTTTTTTTGGCTTGTCAGCACTTGGCATTTTGACTACTGACATTTCAATAGGGAGCCAGCTCAGAGATTGCAGTAAGAATAATGTGTCTCTCACTGGTGTACCATAAATGAAGAATATTAATACACAAAGTAAAAAGTGGCTTGCTTATAAACTAGACAGAACAGCATTAAAAATTAGCAATGCTGTTAAACTTGACATATGATATGTGTAAGATTTTGCTCACTTCTAATTAAAACTCTTGGCCGTGACGGATAGTTTATTGTGGTCATATATTGCAGGATGAAAGGTTATTTTTATGAAAATTTCATAAACAAATGTGACACAGTTCTCATTAATGGACTGTTTCCATTTTGTGCAAGACTACATGTATTATTTTCCATAGCTGACTCCTCAGCTATATAGGAGTTTTCTGTTGCATGTGTCATGTAACAGGCTGAGACATTTTGGAGTATCAGTGCAAAGTAAAATACAAGTAAACAGAGCCACATGCATGTGATTATTCTAAAGGTATGCATGCAAATACCTTTGCCCCATTACCCTGCAAGTACATACTGGTTTAATGTTGCAGGCCAGTACAAGAAGTTAAGTTATTCCTAAGAGGACTATGTTGTTAATGAGTTAAGGAAAGTGAGACAGAAGCAGAGAAAGAAGGAAGGAAGGAAGAAAGAAAGGAAGACAACGAGATGATTATGGACAGGATCAGGAAAAGAAGAAAAAAAATGAAAAACAAAAGATGAAACGTTCCTGTTTTCGCCACCAGCATAATTTGCTATCCTATCAGCCAGTTACAGAATGATGTTCTTTTTGTCTTATTTCATTATTTTTTTATGAACACTGGTTAAGCATTTGAGTACTCTAGTTGGAAATATACAGTGTGGAACTTAAAATAAATTATTGCATATATGCAAGATATCAGGATGCAGCTAAACTGCACCTCCAAAGCATTTTTTCACATTGGTATGTTGCAACTATAACATCAGCATGCAGAATACATAATGCTGGGGGACTCGGTATGAGTGACCTGCACTAATACAAGTGCAGTTACTTATGACTCTTTGGGGGTCTTTATAATGGCACCCTGGAGAGCTGATGCCCTGATGGTCTTTAGCTAACAGTGTTGTGAACTGCCATGTCTGAGTTCCATGCACCACAGTGTTTTAATATTGTGTTTATTTTATTTTTCACAAATGTTTTGTTAGCACTGAGGAAATTCAGTACATTTACTCAATACTGGGAAGTCAGTACATTTGTTCAATTATTTTATTTCTCAGTATGAACTGTTACATGTGCACACTTTTAATTAAAGAGTTGCAGGGTTGAAGTGTGCTACAATAACGTTAAGGAGTTTAGAAGACCCGTGAGCTGTAGTTATTAAACATTTTTTTTTCACTGAGATGGATACTTAGGAAGCACCAAGGCTAATTATTAAAAAATGTAAACAAGGTGAAGTATCGAAGGCTTTTTGGACAAGGAAATGCATCCTTGCCTACAATGAATTAAGACATTAGATCACATACTTAAAAGCACAGTTTTCTGAATTTCAGATTGTTACCTGAAAGATTTAACTACAAGTTTAAAAAATAAGTTCAAAAAGGGAATCATAAACAATATGTCCATTAACAATGTGTATATAGTTTACATGTACATTCACATTATTACAAAAACATGACAGTTCATGCAGAAAAATCATTGTTGGGTGGTGGCAGGAGCTAATGGTTGGAGCACAGGCTTGGGAACTATAAGGCCCAGGTTCTGATCCCAGTTAGTAATTCTATAGTCTTGAGTAGGTTACATAAATCCCTGTTGCTTAGCTCCTTCAAGGTGTAGAAACAATGCAAAAGCAGTATGGTGTGGGAAAAATATATATTACAAGCAATCTAGGTACGTTACTTGTATAACACTATTAAAAGACTAAAGAAATACTGCACAAGGCTTTAGAGAGAGTTTGAAGTTGGTTTCTTGTAGCTCCCTGCAATCGTATATTATACACAATAGCATATTCAGGATGGCCTCACATAAAGAAGGAATGCCAGACACTATAATTTGTATGACCAACAAGTCAGCCCCTTGCCTGGGCATCATCACACTGGGCACTGCTGTCTCCAAACTGATGCTCATGACAATTGGTAATCACTAGTTATGGTGGAGCTAGGTATTTGGAAAGAAAGCACATGTGAACTGAATCAGTAGTGAGGAGAGGGCAAACAGTCATGGCATCTACCACCTACCTAGAAAAGGGAACAGATGCTCCTTCCAGTGGTGTCTGAAGCTTCATTATGTCCTGTGGAGATTGCAAGCATGTACAGTCAGCTCAATTTACAGTAATGTTGATGGAACAATTTATCACTTGATGGGGTCTCATGATTAAATGCTTTACTCTGTTACTTTGGTGTAGTTTCCTAACAGAGTTACTGCATATCATGTAGCTGGGACTGCAATGTGAACACTCATGAATCTAGCATTACTCCATCCCTTTTCAGATTTTTGTTATCCAACTAAATATGGGCTTTACTATAGAAATGTAAGCCTTATAATAATAATTTGATTTAAAAGTAAAGAATGAATATTTTTAAAGAATGATGCACATCCACAATGCTCACAATTGAATTTCTCTTTTTCTGCTATGCATTGGCAACACAAAGTCAAATGTGTTTTTCAAGGCAGGGAATAAAGAAGGCTAAGTTAACGAATTTGGCACAGTAGTACTCAGGGAGAAGTCCCATGCAACTGACTTTAATACTTACAATAGAAATATATTCCACAAGCACAACTAAACAGGTAACAGAGGACAGTGGTTGTAATTTATTAGCAAAACAATTGAAAATGCAAAATTCAAGTAAGTAATAAAAGTTCATGAAGTATAATACCAGCACAGTGGAATTAACTATTTTAGCAAGAATCCTACCATATAAATATTAAAACATCAAGAATTATTTTCAGGCAACACTTAGCTGGGAGTCTCTTGAGATCAAATGTTCTGTCACAGATGGATGATTGATTTCCAGTAAGCAGTGCATACCCTGTCCATCAATGGCATAATTTCCTGTTTTGTGACGCAGTTTACACCTTGTTTTTGAGAAATGACTTAGCTATTTATAATTTAGAACTACCAACACTAGCGAACAACCTCCAGACATCTTTGGGTATAACTTTTTTACTGACTTTCTAAACCTGAATGGCACCTGTGATGCTTTGTGTTCCATTAAGCAGGAGTCCTTACTACATGACATGTGACAAGGTATGCTGAGTGACTTGTCTCTGAGCACTACCATGCAGCATAAAAAACAGCTATGATGGACTGTCCATGAAGGACAACTTTTCTCCTACACTGCAAAGTTCTGCTACTTACTGAAATATACAGCCATTAACATGGTGTACCAATAAAAGGGGTACTTGCATCACCTCTTTTCCACAAGGGTTGACTGAGTGAAATAATATGACTCAAAACTTCAATTTCAGTCTAAAATGAAAATGAGACTTACAGGTACCTGATTGGACAGACTCAGGTTTGATCCCGTGTTCTTCTTCTTACTGGTACTGTTGGAAGTATTTCCTGTACTGTTGTTTGAAGTGCTGTTGGTTGAATTTTTCCTTTTTCTTCTTTTGGTGGTTGGCTGCCGTGTAGGTTCTGCTGTATAGATGTAATATATAAGAAACTCAATCAGAAATAACACATCTTGAAAATCTGAAATACTAAGTGTAGGCGATTCTTTACAAGAACAATACCTGCTAATTGTAGAATATGTCTGGGTAAATTTAGTAATTGCAATGAGCAGAACTGTGGACTGTCTAAAAAATCAGGTTACAAAACAAAATATACAGAGCAGCAGTAAACTAACAAGTATATGCCATGGAGAAGAGAGAAGAGTTTCAGAATGAGATGTGAAGAAAGAAGAAAAAACTCAATCAAATGCAGTTTAGATGAGAATGCTGATGACAAAGGACATGAAGTTCCTGATAGTTGTTTTTTTATTGCAGACATTACAATGAGGTTGTAGTAAAAGAATACTTCACTCGCTGATGACACTGAGGTTGGTGCAGCAGTCAGGAATGGAAAGGCATTTCTCAGCAAGAAATGTCATAATCTGCAGTGTGACAGAATAGACAGGTCCTGGGATTTTATTACAAAAATGCAACATTATGTGGTTTGTTTGGGGAATCCAGAGTAGATGCACCTGCAAAGAGGGTGGCCGTACAGATGCCAAAATAAAAATGGACCCAATGGACATAGTCACTCCTCGGCAGAATTATACAATGCAATATGCATGCAGAATAGCAAAAATCAATAGGCTGCCAGAGTGCATAGCTATTAAAGAGGGATGACAAGATCATTTAGTATTGATAAGACTTAATATATTGTGGTCATTTCTGAGCGTATACTGTTGTTATTAAGTAATTCAAGCATTACAAAATAAAAAGAAATCAACATATAAATAGAAAACAATCACAAGTAAATTAGAAATGGAAGGAATACAAATAAGTAGTTTTTGATTACAGTATTACAGTTGCTAGCTACAACTATGAATGAGAAAATGATCCATATATTCATATTCAAGAAAGAATGCGCAATATTTTAGCCACATTACTTTTCAGTCTGAAAATATATTTTTACATTCTTGGTTCATTTTTAAAGCATTTACATATTTTTCTACTTTATTGACAAACTATGGCCCTGATTCCAAAAGACTTGGTCTTACTGTAAGTGGTCTTTTGGAATCTGGCACCTGGTGTAAACCTGTTTATAGACAGGGCTTACACTGACATAAGTCAATTACACTGAAATTATTTATTTTGGAATCTGTGCCTATGCAACATTAAATAATTGTAAATTTAGTCAACATGTTGCAAGGTGATAGTTTTCTAATGTTGGCAAATCAGTATTATACAGCTGTACTCCAGCTGAAAAAAATCTTCCTCAAGAATACCCAAAAATGTGTGCATTCAGACTGCACTTGAATTTACAAACTAAAGTTTCAATAAGTTGAGATAATATGATTTACAAAGTTTTCGCATTCCTGAAAATGGGCACTTTTGCCTAACACTTTAAACAGCATTTCTAAATTATATAAACTAGTCAATGGCTTCCTATTCAAAAATGGAAGTCAAAGGATGAACTGTTATTGAATATTTATCATAGGAATATTGTCTACAGGTAAGTTATTTTTCAGATTTGCTTAAATTAATTTTTGGTGCTCCAGGAAATCTAAAATATAAATTATTCAACAATGTAAAGAAATTTGTGATAATTACTTTACTATTCAGACTACGGATTTTGAATAACCATTTTTTTCTAGACTCAGAGACTCATCTAAATCATATTTTTCATTATTGTAGGCGAGTCCATTATTTTCAACTTCTTTACAGATAAAGTATGAAGAACATAATGGAGGATGTTTTTCTTTCTTAGAAAGTTTAATCAGAATTTATAGAGTGGTTCAAGAAGATATTTTACCCCAGTAATTTAAACTCTTTTGTTTATAAACCTTTGTGATAAAAAATGAATGTGACAACATGCAGTTAATATCTCCATTTCCTTTAGGAACAATTAACTTAAAGAATACAAGCCTAAAGGTTTTAGGATACCACAAGCAATTTATTCATTCCATTTTCAATATCTGAAAAATAATTGTTGGCCGTAGGTTATACAGATGACATTAACTGATGGAATGAATAACCTAGGAAGCACAGACCAGCTCTGTGGTAAAGCTGGATAAAGCCCTAACTATGACCTAGATGACCCAAGATAAATAGTAGCTCAGATGAATGGTCAAGGCAGGGAAGGATGGAAAACAAATGGCTTATAGCAGTTTGATGGGCAGAGGAGTGGTCAGTCAAACTGCTACCATGCAAAAAAGGCTTACACAAAACCAATAGACTAGTGGCCAAAGGACTGGGGGACAGCTTATTGTACCCCAGACAGCAATAGTAGTCATCATGGGGCACACATACATCAGAAGAAGGCATAGAATACCCCCATTGTGATGCAGGTGTGTCCATGTTACCCACAAAAGGTAGAGTTAGTGCAAAATAGAAACACCTTTCATGGCTTCCTGTATGATGGTCTTGATATGCACTGTTCTCAACCTAAAGATGGGAACAAATGGACAGTGGTGATGGCTTGATGGCTGACAGGCACAAGAGCTAGAAAAAGGTTATAGAAAAAATACCTTAGGAAATATATTAATTTTACCAACTAGAAAATGAGAGAATGTTTGTTTCGACCGTCCTGTAAGGGCCTCATTTATTAAGTTTCAGGTCTTAACAATGCTGTTAAAAGGTGTATTACATCTTCTTGATCCCTAATTCCTTTAAAAAGTGAAATGTTCTGCTTAGTTTCACAGCCCATTACTGCAACAGTACTCAGTTTTCAGAAAATACACATTATAATAACAGTGACACAAGTGTTTGTGGAAGGGTGACTTGCCTCATCTTCTTACTTTATTATTCACATGCCAAGGTCACTCCAAAACAACGAAAGAACAATAATCAAAATTATAAACTTGCTTTTTCTCTCTGATCCCATGATCTTGAAGAAAGAGTATTGACACAACACTGAGCAAAATGGATCAGTATAATATCTAGTAAGCATGCTACAACGAGGGGAAAAAACAAGAAAACCTAGCTTGAGCAATTCAAGTATGAGCAATTCAAATTTGAGTACATGACAGGAAACTGAAACTGAAATTATTAAAGTCAAATTTTATTCCCTGATATTTCAAAGTTTAAGAACCTTAATAATCCTCAAATCAATGTGAGAAAGAAGGGGTAGTTATCAGTTAAGGGAAACAAAACATATTTACTCAAGTTTAAAATATACTTTGAAAGTAGCTGCGATGCCCCAACACTGGCCCAGTAATCAAGGAGCATCAATCTTCATCACTGGTAACAGTGGCGGACATACACACTGGGAGGATGACAAGTACACACACAGTAAAGTGCAACTTCCCTTAAGAGCACACAGAGCTCACAGTCTGGGGCTGGTTTCTCCCTCTTTTTCCATATCCCCAATAAGACTCTACACTGGCACAGCTATAGAGTTGAGATCTCAGCTGACTGGCCAAGCTAAGACCTCCAGCACCCTCTCTGTCCAACCAATGCTTTGTGTCCCTGCCCAAGTGGCTGATACACACACACACACACACACACACACACACACACACACACACACACACACACACACACACACACACATCTGGGAAAGGCTGGCACAGGTTTACTAGCTATGCTCCCTTCTGCCCAGACTATAAGGTAGTTTCCACCACCAACAGCCACTATTTATCAACTACTTTAAGGCCCTTAGCAAAGGGTGGTCAATCTTACCATGTAATGTTAGTATTAATCCAAATGGTAATCTGACCAAGAGCAAGGCCATTAGGAGTGGCCTGCACAATGATACCAAATACGTATGCAAGTACTCTCAGAGCTTAAATATGTCTCACCGATATCAGCCACAAAGATAGGTTTAAATATATTTAATAATAAATAATAAAGGAGCAAGAAAATACTCGGTAAATCATCACATTAACTTCAGAATTCAAAAATATCTTAATTGTACTTGAGTTAAAGATATATACACTAAAAATATGCACATGAACAACTTCTTTGTGAAATGATTCAAATTAATTTAAATTACAATATTTGGTATCTTAAAATACTTTTCCTTTTTCTTCAGCAACAGTGACCCCCTTTTCTCTGATTGGTCAGAATGGCCTGGGTTTTGGGCCAGTGAGAGGAGGCAGAGCAAACTGAGAGTAGAGACAGGGCAGGGGAAAGAATCGATGATTCCAGAATGGCAAGTATTCAACCTGAGTTCTCATGTTTTTATGGAAGACAAACTATCTGTATTACTCAAAGGATTCACATTCATTCCTACTAGAAGAGCTCATCTTACAGACATTATTACTGACTTTAAACTGTTCATAAGTTAAATTTAAAATACATATTAGTGGCTGCATTTCAGTAAAGTGATGGGTCACTCTTGAAAAACCTAGTATAGTTAACCCGCCACTTATTAATACTTTGAATGTATTTTCAAAAATGAGTAAAAGTCAAGTTAAACAGTTTACTCATTCAGGTAAAAATAAATGTAAGAACATGTTTTTTAACTTATCTGCCAATGAACAAATAACACTTTATCAGCTGGCTAACTATTATAAATTACGATATATAAGAGCTGATAAAGAAAATGGATTAGTGGTCATGGATGTTGTTGATTATGAGAATACCATGCTTAAAATGCTTTCTGATAATAAGTATAAAAATGTTTCCAAAGATACAGTTAGACATAGTTACAAAAAGGTAGATTTAGTACCGTTGGACTTGCTGTATCAAAGGTCTATTGATGTTGACCTGTTTGAATTTCTTCAAGTAGAAGAACCAGAGCTAGGAAAGACTTTTGCCATTCCAAAAATACATCCAAAAATACATCAAAATTCTGAAAAACCACGGCTGATTGTCTCTGCCCCACTGAACAAGACTGTTGGAACTGCAGCCTATTTAGATTCAATTTTGAACCCTGTAGCTCAAAAAAGTATTTATTTTTTTGAAAGATTATTGGGTATTTTTGGACCATGTTAGAAATTATGATTTTAAGGGTAGTGAGACTGTTCTTTGTACAGTAGATGTTACCTCCCTATACTCTACTATTCATCAAGAAGAGAGGATTGAATTTGCTAGAACATATTTGAATAAATATACAAATACAAATGCGGTAGATATTCATATCATTTGGACTTTGCTTGAGGTTGTTCTGAATAACAACTGGGGAAAACAAGCAGCACAAGCCAGTAATCTAAAGTAATAAAACGTCACTTTTTCCAAATAAGAACACAGTAAAAAAAAATAAACATTTAATACTCTTTGCCAGGCACAGAAAGTAAAATAAATACAATGTTCCAAAGAAAAAATGGTTTTCAACTACTTTTAACAACTTTTAAACTGACAGGAAAAAACTGTGCTCCCATTTAAAAGTACTGTTAAGTCTCGAGACAGTCTATTAAAACACAGACTCTTAGTAGGAAAATAACTTTTTTAACCAGGAAAGTACAAAATAAACAAATATTTAAATGTGGAAGTTTTTTCCCCAAATGGGACTTATCTGCCTAGCAATGGCATAGCCAAGCTGATGACTGATACCAGAAACCCCACAGAGAAGCATACTGTTCAGTGACAGAAAAGCTCCGAGGGGGTTGGAGCTCAAACCTGTCTTTTTAGGCAACTCATCTCAAGCTGCCTAATGGTTTGAGTGTGTGGAAAGAGCCCTGAAGTTTTGGAAGCTGGCTGGTTGTTACATCCTTGGCAAGATATAACCCCTATAGCTAAGACTACTGTATCAGTGGTCAATATTATGAACATGCATGTATATCATTATTACTTCTAGGTCTGTTAAGCTTTCTGTTTGTGTCTCCAAGCTGGATAAAAACAAAAACCATGAAGAAAACACATTCCAAATGCCAGTAGGAATGCACTTCAAAACAAAATCACCAAAACAGATCATTGGCACAGATAAATCAACTCAGACTAAATAACATCATGATAATACAACATTCCTATTCCTTGCTGTAGTCATCAAGTTCCTCTAACCTGTTTGGAGTCTTTTCCTTCCTTTAATTAAGAAAAAACTCAAATGGTACTGATTTAACACAGAATACAATTTGGTAGCTAAAATAATAACATATTTTTCCTGTTTTTTTTCTCCATTTAAATGCTCATTTTCTGCCTGCTTGGTGATGGTCAATCACCATACAATCAGGAGCAAGAAAAGCCTAAAATGAAAATTTAGGGGAGAAAAGCAGAGAAAACCTAGCTGTAATGAACCAATTCAGTCTGCATGTCTATGACTTATCACTAAATCAAGGATAAAAACAATCAATGAGCACTTCGGATACCATCGTGGATAGACAGACTGCTAAAATTGGGACAATTAATGCCACAGGGAAATATAAATGAGGCAATGTTTTTCAAATCACAAAGCTAACCCACATTTTGGCAGCATTTTAAAGTGTGGGCTGCACATTCACCTACCCCAAGGCTCTAGAAACCTGGATGTCTAAGCTGTTTATGATTGTAGAAAGTCCATTCAAACAAACTATTACATGCCCTCATGGTAGAACAATACAAAGCTCTTACCAGTCACTAAAAGGGCTAATATAACTACTCCGTCTTAATTTTAGAACTTGTTATTGTAACTTCTGGCATCACTAGTTCACTAACTGAAACAAATACTCATTATTATTCACTGCATTCACGTAACAAAGGGCTTCACTCCCTGAAAACAGCATCCTGCCCCCTAGTGACTGCTGAAAGTACGCGGTCCAAAATAGCACTATTTATCTCAAAATCTGTCCTCCAATATTCATAACTATGCACTGTTGCAAACTATAACTACTAAACCATCCATATGAGAGCTCTCCCTGCAAATGCTTTGAATCAGGTTAAAAACACACACACTTCGCTGTTCATTTTACTTCTTACTTAATGTCAAAATATTTACTACTCTTATGCATTTCATCATCTTTTCTATATCTATTTGTACGATACATTGCTAACAATGACTGCAGGTCAGCTGCTTATATACTATGTGAATGTTATTCAGATTAACTTTTTATCTAATACCTTTGTATAGGCCTGATTCATGGCTGTAAAGAATCTAAGGACTATTTTACTTCCTTGTTTATTATATAAATAAAATAAATCATCACTACCTTTCTTGTCCTTACTATCCTCTGTTACATCTTCCATCTTACTATATTTTTACTTGTCTACCATTTTTTATATTATTGATATCCTCTTTACATACCTTTTGTTAAGAAAATCCATTGTATCATCACTACGCTTCCAGCTTCCTTTTCTCTGTTGCTGACCTAACCTGTAATATGTCTCCATATACTCAATTCGTACTATTTTTGACCCTTAACCTCAGTGTACACCCTTTTAAATCCTCTAGGTTGTACTGCACATTACCATTATCAATTACTTGTTTATTTTTTATTTACTATGATAATTGCTATTTTTTTTATATTATTATAATATCTGTTGATTGTGTATTGTTTGTACATATACTTTAAATTGTATCATGTCTTTGAAGCTTTTCTCCCCGGGCCTCTACTAAAAATGGACATATATCCAGTTAGACTAGCCCGTTCAACAAATGTAAAATAAATAAATAAATAAAATACTAAATAATCTAAGCATCTGTGAGTGTGGCTTGATCTCTGTCCTTTTTTGTCTGGTCATGTGAACAGAGTGGTAAACCAGATGCAGTTGTTTCTTAGCACCTGCCACAGGGTCTCTAACCTGTTTAACAGGTAAGCCAGATTCATCTTAAGGAAGGGAAAATTTATTCCCAGACATAACCTAAATTAAGAAATTATAAATTTGTATACATTTAAGTTCAACTACATTATTATTATTATTATTATATGAATTGCGACTTACTTCCTTAAATTTTTCTAAATATGAAAGGAATGCTGTCTGATCTTAAGATCTACATTTATCTGCATATAGAAAGTATACTATCAGTTGACTTTTTTTATCTCCGTACCTCTCAAAGTGCTCTTTGTGAATCTAAATTGTTTAAACTGCGTTGTTCTCTCTGTTGTTGTTAGAAACCCTGGACTTGAAGTGTATATTACCTTTGTTAACTAATTATTGAAAAATTTAAGGATTTGCTAGACTTTCTGAAACTGGGATCTCATTGCCCAGTCCAAATAATTGCTAACGCTAACAATAAATAAAATAAGTAGGCACTGCTCGCATGTTTTAAAGAACAATATAGTAAAACAGTAATACCGTGCTTGTTAGGAAAAAAAGCAGTGGAAAGTACCTGGCGGTGCTACCATTCTTTGCCATTTTTGGAACAGGCATGTTTTCAGGCAGTCCCGAGGGCTTAAGTTGTACGTTTTGTGTCTTGACATCAGTTCCTGCATTGGCTCCAATATTACACACAACTAGATCAAAAAAGTACAGTATAATATTTGTTGTTAAAAAGCATTTTGATATTCACATTAGATTTATTTGTAAAGGCACCGCAGATCTTACTTTTTCAAGTAAACCATTCCTGCTAACAGTCTTGACCTAAACTGTGGAAACTCAAATAGTTTGACAAACTGCAAAACTGTCCAAGTTAGAATCACTAAATCATATTTTAGTGCAGTTTCAGTCTCTGTCATATATTCTGTTTCATATGATAACAGTTATTTTCATTTTCTGCTATTCACTGGAAACATTTCAGACATGATATTCTCATACTTAAGGAATACATTGCATAGTGTAATGCAAACATCATCACTTCTTTAGCAGTATTCTAAAACATGCCAATTAGAAATCCTATTTGCAATGATAAAGAGTCATGAAAAGTTTACAGTAATATTCGACTGTACTCCATTAGAACTGTTTTTAATTAAGACAATCACAGAAATTGTACAATCCATCAATTCTGGCTTCCATCTATAGCCAGGAATTTTCTTGTAGCTGTGTCTTTGTTGTAAGTATAAGTTATTCACAGTCTTGTATTCACTACATGATTTATGCTTTAGCCAGATTATATTGTAAAGTACCTGGGAAAGAAGCACATAAATGAACTTTGAACTGCCTGATTTAGGATACATGACTGCTGCAAATTCTTGAAAGTTCTCCTTGGAGATATTAGGATCCTGTAGGCTTTATAACAAAAAGGTGTATTTTTAGCCCAATTTCCAGGGCCACGAGTTAAGGGGATTAGGTTGTGCACCTTTTGGATATGAGCAGGGGTGGAACAGAAATAATATTGGAGGGAATAAGTGTCAAAGAGAACAATAAAGAGATTAACAACAAAGACTCAAGAACTTACTGTCCTAAAACAAGCAGGAAGACATCTGATGGAAACGATTAACTAGACTGACTTTGGCTTTCATAAAGTCTTGCGTAATATGTTGTACAGAAAGAGAGCAGGGTGCACATCTGTGCTGAGTGTCCTTAGCAGGGACCATGGAAATGACAGAAGTTATTGATTCTTTGTGTCATGTACTGCATGAGGTGAATTTCTTGATATCCATTTCTAGGTGACACAACAAGTTTGTAAAGAATGGAGACCCATTCGTAACACTTTATATTGTACTACCATGGGAGCACTTGTTATGTGTGATTTACGTTTATTAACATTATACATAATATGCATAGTGTCCATTTATTCATAGTATACAGCTATGTAATCACGTGCTGTGCCTGGTATCCAGCTATTACAATTAGGATTGTACAGACATTCAAATCCCTCTGCTGATTCTCCTACCTGATATGGCTCACAGATGGCACCTGCTACAGTTAGGGCCTTGTTTTAGTAAAGATTCACATTTGTTAGGAGACAAAAGGGTGGGTGCTAATATGCATCTTCAAGTATGATGGTCTTATTAGTTATATTTGTTATACCATGCATTGCTTCTTCTAGTGATCTATGTCTCAAAGTTTGGCAATAACACAACACTCCAGATAACTACAGTTTCAAGGAAATTGTCAGTGACTGTGTAAATATGAATTCTTCCTTTGATGCTTAGAAGATCATCCCCACACCAAGTGTTTAGAGCCATACTTTAATGAAACGTTGCAGTGTAAATGGCTGGGAGTGCTGTACTCTTAAAGTCTCAGCCTTTCATTGAGAAATTAAACTGAGATTCCATTATTCTGGATGCGTGGCATTTCTTGGTGTATGTCAAAAGACTTGTCAACTAAGCACAGGTACACTCCTCTAGTGGGCTGCAGTACAAAGGGTTAAGGCTGTAAGTTGTTAATTAAATTCATTCACTAGTTCTGGGTTTAAGTCCCTAAGTCTCTGTTTGCTTACTGTGTGACTGTACAAATCCTTTAACCAGACAGTGCTCCTAGTAGTCTTTTAAAAGGAGTCCTGTATGCCTACTGAGTTTATTTTGTTAACAAATGAATAATAATAAAAAATAAATAAATACAATTTCCCACACTGTAGAGTCAAAAATTCTTGTCTCGGTAAAATTAGCACCAGGGGTTTCATCTGAAAAGGTTGTATTCCTAATGGGATCTAAGTGGGCTCCAACATTTGGAGTATGAGAAGAGGAAAAGCATTTTTAAAGTATTTTTTGCTGTCTAACAGTGTTGTAGCTACCCAATTGTTCCCCACCACAGAGGTAACAGTCAGTTGTGGTACAACTATTGTTAGGTAACCCTAAGTTTTTTTTTTCATTTTCTAGCCCTATTCTTGCCCCCAGTAGTTGATGTGTAGACGGTCAGATGTGAAGGCCTGCAGTGCCTTCCAATATGAGCATGCACATTTCTGCACATGTCCCGTGAAGGTTATTACATGGGCATGGCTTGGGAAAGCAAAACAAACATCCCTGCTCCATAAGCTGCATTCCATGCACCTCTCTCTGTCTAGTAGGTTCTGGTATGGTAGTGGATTGTGCTGCTTCCCACCTCCTAGAATGGCCATGCTGACAATGGCCACTCACTCCTATCCTCCCTTGTCAGCTTCTCCAATGTTTAGCTGATCTTAAGCTATCTGGATGACAGTCACAACTTTATCTCTCTGTGTCATGAAGGCAGTGGGTGGGTATTTCTTCTTATTTCACAATTACAATTTAGACTGTTAAATAACATATCTTATGATATAAGATGGAATCTGTACATTTATTGTTAGAATGGCATATTCTAATATAATAATCTCCCTCTCTCTCCAGTTCTGTTAAAAGAAAGGAATTGTGTGGATTCACACTTTGACATGGATGCTGTAATGAATGTATACAGTGAATTTCACAGACAAACACACCTAGACACACACACACACACACACACACACACACACACACACACACACACACACACACACACACACACACACACACACACACGAGTTTCCACATAACCATTTATGTTGGAGTCTCTCTTCTCCAACTACATCTCCAAAATATGGAATGCTATCCCTCAGCATATCATACCTACTGCAAACCCTACTCACTTTAAAAAGCTACATAGGAACTATCTAAGTAATAAATGGCTTTGCCCATGCTCTAGTCCTGGCTAAACCTTATTCTTCTTGTCCATTAACTTCCTTACCTACAATCCTTCCAAATTATGTTCATCATATGCAGCTGTGTCTATTCATTTATTACTTAACCTCCCTTCCCCGTCACAACTTACTAACCATATACCTTGTCCTCCCTTATTCCCCCTCCTACTGATAACCTTTAACTCTCTCATCCCTGTTCTACTTCACTCATATTCTCCTACAATAACAATACCCATTTAATCACCCTCTAGTACTTTGGCGTTTGATTCATTTAACTTTCCCAGTCCACTGTCTTGTGAATATTTTTCCTTTCTTTTACGCCTTACACCCATTCCAATGTATAGTACTGCTTTGATCTATTCTATGTATACTTCTGAAAGCATGATACATTCAAATCTTTGTATTCTATGCTATACTGTTTTTAAACTATTGTATGTATGACTGTTTGTCCTTTCTATCAGTATGAATTTATGTTTTATACAAGTCTATGTAAATCAATGTCATTTATTGTAATTTTGTAACTTGTTAAATTGTCTCTAGAGCTTTTCTCTCCAGGCCTCCTTTGAAAATGGGCTTTGAACCAGTCAGACTTTCCTGGTAAACAATTATTAAATAAGTAAATAAATAAATAAAAATAAATAAATATTTATTTATCACAAGAGCAACGTGGGCAACAGCAATTGCTGAAGGTAGAAGGGGAGTTAGACCGAAAAGCAGCTATTTGAGGAACCCTGAGAAGAAACAATGAAGAAAACGTAAAGAACAGAAAAATACTTACAGAGATTGCTAAGGTAACGTTAGATGTATCTTTGATGATTTAGCAGTTCATTTATTTATCTGCCTGTTAGTATGGAAATTTGTTAAAGTTAACTAGAATAAAGCCACGGTAAGTATGTTAGTAATGGTGTATATTACATTATCGAACTTTTAAAAGTTCGAACATCATATGGTCGAAGCCATATGATCGAATTTTTAAAAGCTCGAAAAGCAAAAAAAAAAAAATAAACAACAGAAACAACCTACCTGACCATTTTAAGCAGGGGTCAAGCCCCCCTGCACCCCCCACACCCTCCCGCTCTTTAAATTTACCAACTCGGAGATCACACTGCAGTGCAAGAAAGGGAAATCTTCCCATGCCACACTGTACGGAGATCTCCGTTGAAACATTTGAATTTTAAAAGTTCCATCATATAGTGTTGACCATATGACATTCAAACTTTTAAAAGTTTGATAACGTAATATGCACCCTGTCAGTAAATACCATAGTTGACACAATGAGATATGCTTTTCTCTTTGTTTGTTTAAAACCAGTCTCAGTGCCCAGTTATTTTCAGGAAATGAGCAGCTACATTCGCTACCTTTTCTCTGCCACTATTAACATCAGCTGTTTTTCTATTTTTCTGATTCTACTTGTTTAATCTTTACTTACCAGGTTTCTGCTAAATTATCCATTATGTTATGGTGTGGCAAACATGATTAAATTGCCAGTCTGTCATCAGGATTAAATGAGTCCATTAGCATAAGGAGTCTATTAAAGTTATGAAGGAATATGTACAAATATTTGATTGCTTTTTTGCTCATCATTTGATCAAGTTATATGTTTTATTTAAAGTGGTCTCAAATGAATGTGTTTTCTTCTGAAGAAGTCTTTGTTGAATTAAAGGAAAAGTGCTAAAGCAATGAATCATTTGAAGTTCATTGGCGTACACTTTCTACTTCATTCATCAGTAGTTCTTCACTTTATTAGATTCTGCTTTCAACTATTCCGTGGCCAGTTTGGTGTTTTTTCATGGGTGACTCCCCACTGGCATTACTTTTTGTTTATTTGGCTTGATCTCAATGCTCCTACCAACTTGGGTACTTTATGGCTTAATGTACTGTAGAGCCCCACAACTGTGCCTGAGGGATCAGGTAAAGGGAATTCCTTGAAGTATACCAGACTCCACCCCTCTCCACTCATACTGTATTAGGAGCTCTAGAGGGAATGTATAGTTTGACGTAAACATTCATCATGACTACTGTAGGTTCAGGTTATATTAAATATATGCTGCAGAATTCAGATTTCATTTCTTTGAATCTCATTCTTTCATTTGTTGTGTATTTTAAACTGCAAAAATTGTGTAAACACTGATTTATAAATGTCACCCCCTTGTGGTTGGCAGCAGGATTGCAAAGTTTGCATCCATTCAAATCACTCAGCTTCTGGAAAATGTGGATGAAGATGCGGTTGTTCTTGGAAGAGAGACATAAGAAATGAAGCAGCAATTCAAGGTTCTGTAGGCTCTACCCCATGCAAGTCATTCCACTGAAGAGTAATTAATCAATTTTTCCTTATTCCAGAAAACATATCCCTATGTACTCCATCTCACCTCATCTCCTTTGGACAGACATTATCAGAAAATCAACAAAAGAGAACTTAGCTTTTGAGTTAAGACAGTGCTGGTTAAACAATGAGCAATGTGTATCTTGCAGGGATATGGAACTATCAGACTAAACTGTTTTGGGAAATAGTCCTTCATAGAGTTCATTACTCTGATTTAATTTCCAAAAGGAAAGACAAGGATGTTACACCTCCTGGTAGTGACAGAAGAAAAAGGAATAAATTGCCAGCAGAAAATGCATTTTTGGCACAAGTGAATTTATAAGCAGCTTTTTATTGATAGGCAATGCCCTCTTCAGCTTGTGGAATGATTGGCATCTGAGGTTTCATCTAAGAGATTTAATTTCTTTGTCCAAACATTATGTAAGGCATTATTAATTCCCACAGATGTAAAAAACATTATGTAAGGCATTATTAATTCCCACAGATGTAAAAAAAAAACTAATGATGAGTTTTATGAAGCAATGTATTTACCCTTCTCTGCTGACAATTCACAAATCTGTGATATTTTATTTCACCATTGGCACATATTTTATTATTTTGAAGGTTTTAAAAATAAACTTGGTGCATTTCCCAGATTTTATTTTAAGAGGGGCAATAATAATAAAGAGACTTTGGAGAGAACTAGCAATCCTGGTTTTGTTAAAAGACCTGTAGGTATGCATTGACACTAGAGATATAAACAGTGTCAGTTCATTTATGAAGAAAACCATATTATTTTGAGGGACAGAATGTTAAATCCAAAATCCAAAAGGTCAGTTTGACTGTAATACAACAGGGGTGGTATATTTGGCCACTTATACTTCCTTTCTGGGGTTTTATGTTGGAAATACTTGTGATAAATTGAAGCAAAGAATTTATCAGCATGGATATGAAAAAAAATGACCTTATAAATGCCTTTGTTAGACATAAGAATCAGTGTCAAAATTTTAATGAGCATGCTTTGTTTTTGTTTTGATGAAAGTTTATTGTTTAGATAGAGGGTGTAATTGTAATAATTTGTTGTTAAATAGAGAAATGTACTTCAGCTTTTTTAGAGGCAGATAAACTTCCTGGTTTGACTGACTATGTTTTAATTGGTAGCACTTTACATAATAAGCATAACAGAGTGAAATGGATATGATTGGTTTGTTTTGTCATCTGATGTTTTAAATGTTTATTTAGATTCTCTGTTCATGCATTATTTCTTATTCTGATGAAGTCCCTTTTCATAATGGATCAAAGTGTTTAATGTTATCAGATCTTCTGCAATACAGTTATCCTAGTTGGTAGTATGTTGGTTCTTTTTACTTAATAAATAAAATAAAAATAAAGTAAATTAAAAAAGTATTATAGACTTGTGTGCATTACCATATTTTATATATATATATATATATATATATATATATATATATATATATATATACTATGAATGAACAATAAAGAAAATGTTTCACTGACAGCATTGCTATTTGTAGCTTTTTAGTACCATTTTCTTGTTAAAGCAAATGTATGCTGGCATATGTGTTTTAACTTGACGTTTCAGAGAATTCTCTGGAAAAAAAATGTATGTATGTAAGTAACTATATATGTGACATTCCACAGCTAAAAGGTGCTAATTAGATAACCAAACCAAACACACAAATTCATTATATTAAAAACACTTTAAAATCCATAGTTTAAGATTTAATGCACTTCTTAATACTAGAAGACACACTGAAGTGTCTTCAGCTTCAAATCTTTTTTATCTTTACTGTCTGTCTTTTGATTTTAGTCATTCTGTCTTCTCGCTTAAACTCTTCAATATATTTTAGGGTTATACTTCCTTACTTTAAATGCACTTCAACATATCTTACCTTTTCAACCCTAGGCTATGACATTCTTGACTCACCCACTTAAAAATAACAGAAAAGTTTTCCTCAATCTAAAATATAAACTTCCAGCAGTGAAGAAATTATTTATGAACTATCACCTCCCATGCTCCATTGCAGCTTTCACATAAATCTATACCTGCTACACTGTCCAGCAATTCCTTTGCCTATCCTCCAGGATCTGTTCAATTGTGCTGGAGTTCTGAACCAATAATGGTTTACAAATCTGATGGCTCCCTATAACTTTTATATCAGTTAAATTGCCAGATCTTTTTAATATGTCTTTCCATTCTGCAATATAAAAATCCCACCCCTCTGTTGTACTTCATTTTAATCATAATCCCTCTATTACTAAAATACACTTTTTACTTATCAGCAGTTTGTACAAATTCCCACCTCTAGCATTCTCAGGTGACTGCTCATTTGCTTTGCCCTTCATATCAATAAAACCGTCCTGTATTTGCAACAGGATGTTCTCCTACACCAACCAGATCTTTTTTTCTCCTTTTTAGCTGTTCAGGCCTTAAATATTCAGATATGGGTAAAAAATATTTACTGCTGAATCATTTTCAATCACCAGGATATGCAGGACCATATTTTTACTTCATTTCCATCCAAATATAAGAAATCTTACTTGTGTCTTCCTCTCTGCTTCCACTGCTTCAGTACACCATTTCCTTTCACCCTGAATCCAGCATTGTTCTAAATAACTACCATCAAAATTCACTAAGTACTTTTACCTCGATACTAGACAGAAATTTTCCTCTGTTCTTTCATTCTGATGGTATATACCATCAACTCTTTCTATAATAGTCTCTTCTTCCCCTTACCATAAAATATATGATACTGAGGTCGTAAGTGCATACAGGCTAAAATGAGGCATTCCTTATGCCCTTAAAACCCTCATAAATCTTAACCTATCTGAAGCTATCTGATATCCATTGCCTCTCCAAACAAATGTATTACAGCAAGTTTGTATGTGCTGGAACCACTTAATACTAAACCTTTGTGGCAGGCATTTGCATACATGCAGATCCTTTTGTAATATTGTGATGCCAAGGGTACTGCCAAGCTTAAGGAAACTGAGTTAAAATGTAAAGTGGGTTTGTTCTTGTGGCTTAGGAATGTGTGACTTTTGTCTTTTTGGAATATAAAAGAACATTTTGAAATATAATTACTAAAGGATGCAATAGATTGCATATCACTAAGACACCAGGCTGGAGTCAAGAGAAGGAAGCCACCTTGGTTATGCGTTGGCAACTTATATTTGTGATTAAGTTTTGGGCATGACAACTTTGCTGTGGCATGTAAAAACTGGTTTATTTACCTTTCTTTCTCTTTAATTTCTCCATGTCTTTTAGGTTTTATAATACCATGACGGGAATGGATCCCATTTCTAAGTCAAAATATAATTAAAGTTTGTGAAATTACTATTATTTCAATCTTTGATGTTAGCCAAAAGTGCTTTTTTACAGAACCCACAATATGCCCAGAACTGAGTCCTACTACAATTCATACAGAGTTACACGTATCAGTAGCATATCTAAATAAGATGGTAAATTCTTTTTTATAAGACTCATTGCTCCTACTACTATTGGAACTATCTGGGTATCCTTCTTCCACATTGCCTTTGTTTCTGCCTGCAAATCCTGGTATTTTATCTTTGTGTCTTTCTGCACTTAAGTCACTGTAATCACTTGGTGTGGCAATTTCAGTGATCAATGCTACTTTTGTCTTCTTTTTATGGACTATTATAACTTGTTTTCTCGCATCTATTTTATGAACTGTTGGTAATGAGTGATCCCTGTAATATAAACTTCATCATTCTCTATAATGCTTTGTGACTCATGTTTCTAATACTTCTCAGCTACTTCAGTATTGTAATGTTTGAACAATTCCCATGCAATAGTTTTACAACATTATTATGCCTTTCAGTATACAGGCCCTCTGTTTCTGTATCACACACAGCAACAATATGTACGACTATTTCCAGTTCTGTTTTACACAACATGTATTTGTCTGTTTCTCCCACACATCCAATGGACTTTGTGATCCAATGTGTATGTAGTCCAATATCCTGAGCGGCTAATAATAACCTTTCATGTTTTGGTTTAAATTTGCCTCTCCTTAACAATTCCTGCATCAGATCTTGATTGACATAAGGTTGTTTCAGGAGTTTTCTTTATTTGTGACTATTTTCTCCTTTTCTACATTTCTAGCCTTCTCATCTGATCTAAACTATTTCCTTATATTCTTTTGGTATTTGACACATTGTGTTGCTATCTGATTTTTGTCTTATTCTAATTTGGTTTCCATTCTGCTTGGCACAGATGTGCTTCTGCTAAACTAAGCAGGGAAGTCATCTTAGATTTGTTCTCTTTATGCTTCAAAAATTTCACTATGTTTGGATCTGATTAGGTCAGCAGATATTTATGCAGTCCTGCAATTGCAAATCTATACAATGTAATCAATTTTGAGGAGGCCCATGCCTCCTTCAAGATGAGGGATATATAATCTTGGCATCGACTGATATTTCCATAATATTAGATACGTGTGAAGCCCTTTTCTCTTTTTCCTGTCTAACTGATTCAATATCTTTTGGGGCCAGTCAATTAACCTAAAACTATATATCAGAACAGGAAGATCAAATTGGTTTATAGTGTGTACTTTTGTTCATAGATGCCAGGGTTGTTTTCAGTATTAATTTTAGTCTTCTAAAATATTCTGTACTGAGTTGTATTCACATTTGATCATATTTTATTGTCAATCCTTCATCAGTTCCTAAATATTTATATGCTCCCTCCTGCTCAAGTCCCTTCATATCACATTCCTGTCCCAAACTAATATTTTCTTGGTGCTGTAGCCTTCCTGCTTTAAATGTTGCTTTTGCACATTTATCAAGACCAAATGACATTCTCATAGCATCCCAAAGTTTTGATCACTTCCAGGTGTGCTTTCAGTTCCTCATCTGATGAACTATACTGTTTTAAATAATCCATGAAAAGAAGATGAGATGCCTTCACATTTTGTTGTTGCCTGAGTGCCAAATAGTAACCATGAACTAATGTGTAGACAGCTTAATGGGTCAAAGGCAATACAAAAGACTAGCAGTAACAAACAGTCAGCCTGGAATATCCCCCTTTGAATTTTTATCCCTGGGATAATAATTTGTCATTTATCATGGCTTAGCTCCAAAGTGGTTTGCCACTGTTTCATGGTCACTGTAAAGTAATTTATCAATGTAGGGTGTACCTTATACATCTATAAGCATCTTTAGCCATGAATGTGGGATGCTGTCAAATGTTTTTTTGCAATCTATCCATGCCATATTTAGAGTCTGTCTCTTTCTACAATTCTCCATTATGACTTTATTTAACAACAAATGATCCTTTGTTCCGTATGACTTTCTTTTGTTACCCTTTTGTTCTACTGCCATGATTGAGTTTTCTTTTAAAATGACTATAAACTCTGTCAGCATCAATTCCAGTATATAGTTTATACATTGTTGGAAGGCAAGTTATTGGCCTGTAGTTTTTAGAATAGTTTGCAGGTTTACTCTTAAGGAAAGGTATTGTTCTTCCTGTTGTTAAATACGTTGGTGTCTATTCTGGGCACACATATGAATAGTTCTCATTCAAGGCTAAATCTTTGTGTAACAATGTTAATACCTTTATCCAGAAGTTAGGTATTGCATCTAGGCCTGGGGTTTTCCAGCTAGGAGCATTTCTTAATTTTATTTCAATTTCATTGGCCATTACTTCATACCATTTATATCCTGCACATTTGAACTTCTTACTGTTTCTTTTACTTCCTCTGTCCATTTAGCATCTTTGTTATGTTCCACAGGGTCTCTGTAGATATTTCTCCATAATGTGTCTATTTCTTCTTTTTTCTGTGGTGTTTCTATTCCTTTTGCTTTGCTTCCAAATTCTCTATAAAACTTTTTGGATCATCAATGAATTGCTAATTTTGTACTTTTCCTTTATATTTATCTGCATATCATTTAAATTTTTCCGCCTGTGCTGATATCTTTAGTTTATTATTTGCAACAGTGTAAGAGAAATCCTGATCTGTCCTAACACTGCATGTTGTTTCAATCACATCTATCTTTTTAAGTATTTTTGTTGATTTGTTCCCTAATCTATACTCTTCTAACAGTGACACTTCTTGTCTTAACTGCTTTATAGTTTTCTCTATTCGATACTTCCATGATGACATTTGATTTCTTCACTTCCTTTCCCTCACTGCCCTATATTTTCACGGTAAGATTTTATTTGTCATTAATTTAGCTGCACAGTAATATATTCTATTTACTTCTGTTATATAACATGAATTTATGTTAATAGTCTTCATTACTGTGTTCATTTGTTTTATCAGACTTCTAACATTTTGGGTCTTACTGACTTTCTGTAATCTACTTCTTTAATCGATCTTAATATCTATCCATCCCTGTTTAATCAAGCAACACTTCACTGAGAACTTTTTCTTCTAAACTGAGGGTACATTCTTTATTCTCCATTTCCTGCAGGAATTCTACAGAAAATTCTAGAAAATATTCCTGTGACATATTATCTTCAGCTACATCCTGCATCATCTGTTGTTCTTTCATATGAAACTCATGGGCCTATCACTCCACAACATTGACTCTGTCACCATTTCCTGTTCCTTCTTTTGCTGTGCAACTCCAACTGAACGTTTGTACTGATTTTCCTCCTGAAGGCTCCAGGGTATCTTCATGTGGCAACTGATTCGATGCTTTCCATTCCAGCTATTTCTCCTTAATTTTGGAACTCATTGTTCCATCATGCTGTGATGTTAGCAGCATTCTTGGATGTTTTCTGATTTTTTGTATTGTAAAATTTTTCATATCCAGATGCCTTTGCATATATTTTTCTTCAAATATCTATGGAGCTGTTTTTTTTTTTTTTGTATTGATTAGAATGGATTTCGCCTTTGCTTAAGTATTAAACCATATCAGATCTCTTTTTTCTTTTCCATGCCCATGTTTCTTTTTTATACATTTCAAAAATCTCTAGGTTTTGTTACTTATATTTTCACACTTCCTCAGTCACTTCTTTTTCCAAATAGCCCAAGGTTTTGTGGTCTATATAATGTTTTTCTTGAACCTGTTGTAGTAATGAATAAAATTTTGCATTTGGAGCTTTTGACTTTTTTTGTGCAAGTATTTTTCTTTCCTGTAATTTGTCTCTTAATCATTTTGGATGTCTTCTATCCAGGAATTCTGGGCTTCTTGCATAGTAGCTGCAATACATAATTTCTTTCTTATCCTCAATAATCCATCCACTCTATCATCTTTATGGCTCTTTTTTGACTGTCGTTTTTTGTGGTTTTTGTGGCGAGCTACTTCCTTCTACAACAGGGGGGCGTTCTCCCTCCCTGGGCCTGGCCTAACCCCATTGTAGGAATGTTTCCATATCTTGAGGATTCTTCTTTGTCATTTTTTTCCAGTTCTGGCATGAGTGTGCATACCAGGATTGGGCACTTTTTTGTCCTGGGACTTGTGCACTCCGCTGTCCCTTTTTTATTTTTTAACCTACCTATGTCCATGATATATGGTATTTGAAATGCAGTCTGTATATCAATGTTGTCTTGGTGAGATTTTGTTAAAACAGGGTCTACTTTGTGAAGGCACTCTCCAAGACTTCAGAATGAATTCAATTCCAGCAATACTACTCTTCTTTGCTTGCTGATTTTATCCTCTCCCCACGTGGACCCCATACTTTTCTCTAGTGCCAGAAAGATGATGTTATGGTGTCTAGGGAAAAGCTCTGTATATTATTCTGTGCTGTGCTGTGCTACACTAGAAGGAGCTGATGTTCTCTTGTTTGGGTGGACCCATCTGTATGCACTAGTTATTAATTCATCTTACTTACGACAGTTAGGGAAAATATTTCTGCAGTAAATGATAGCCAGGAGAACTTAAGTATCTGGAGCTTAAGATTTTCTGTATGCCTCCTGTTTATTTTATTGTCTTGTATTTTACTTCTCTGTGTGTGCCAACATACATATATTTTAATACTGTATTTGCACTGTTTTCTTTGTTATTTAAGTAAACTTCATTTATTAACATTTAGGCTCTGCTGACTGACACCCATTATTTATTTTACAAACATTTATGCACTGGTGTTAATCTGAGAAGAGAGTGAATATTATTTACACAGTTAGCTAGCAACCTGTGTGTCAGACATTTCTCATTAGACTGCTTAAGCTTACTTCCAGGAAAGAGATTATAGTGTACCATTTCATATCTACTTTAATTAATCAGTACAACCTGTAATTGGGTGTCCCTCTGTAAGTACTACCACCAGAGAAAGAAGGCTGTGGGAGAGTTGGGCAATTTTGCCACCTTTCACTGTGAAGTGTGTGTTTCTGTGTGTGTGTGTGTGTGTGTGTGTGTGTGTGTGTGTGTGTGTGTGTGTGTGTGTGTGTGTGTGTGTGTGTGTGTGTGTGTGTGTGTGTGTGTGTGTGTGTGTGTGTGTGTGTGTGTGTGTGTGTGTGTGTGTGTGTGTGTGTGTGTGTGTGTGTGTGTGTGTGTGTGTGTGTGTGCGAGCATGTGTGCATGCATTTACATGTTTGTGAAAAATAATACTTTGTGTGGAAAGCAATTGCTGTGGATAAAGGAGCAGTGGTAGTCATTGGTTCACAGAGGCAGCAATGAGGAAGGGGCCTTTGGGTGCTTGACAAAAGTTGGCTCTGTAATTGGCCTGTACACAGTCCAGTCTGAGTGTGGATGTTGGAAGCCCATGCCCAGGACAGCAGTGTATATTCCTTTACTGATCTTGGGAGCCAGACAGTATTTCATGAATTTATCAAAACAGACTTATGTGCACTTTCTTGCTATTACTTCCCCCTTGGTTGGCAATGTTGGGATTCTATGCCTATTGGTGTTAGCCTCCTTATGTCTCCTAATCTACTCGGCCACCATCTTCCTTCACAAGGAAAAGCTTGCGGGCATTGTAAGGGTCTTTGTCCTTTAAATAGCAGGAGTTCTGCCACAAGGCACACCTCTCTGAACTTTTCACTAAGATTCTTGTCATTGTGCAGTGTAAGCATGTTTAACATGAACAGTCTTGCTGTACATTAACTTTAACTACTCAAATACATGCCTTTCCTGTGCTGGAAAGTGGCCGTGATATTCTCCACAAAGGAGTAGTCCTTGTAGTCTAAGGATCATTGACTAAACTGGCCACTGTCTTTTGACCTGCCGTTTCAATGAATGTGAGTTTGAAGGACAGAGAAGCTTACTGCTAATGCTAAGTTTGTTTTCATTATGAAACTATATTGTTTTGTCTAGCAAATGGCTATCATTGCTTGTTCTATAAAATTTTATATAAAAGTTTTAAATATCTCTAATCATGTAGAAGTAAAAAAGAAAACAGTCTGTACACTGACAGGATTGAACAGTGTTTATTGGTAACTGGGGAGAAATAGCCAAGTAATGGGACACTGGACTGGCTGAGTCTAGAGCCCCATTTGACTATCCGGCTCTGTTTATGGCACATCTTCGACTACACAGAAGTCAGGGTAGTCAATTTAGATGTTAGGCAGAGTTTAACAGATGGGGCCCTTGTATTTCAAGCTTGTGTTGCATATTTGTTTCTGAACATTCCAGAGGCATATTTGCTAAGAAAACAAACTTTAATTGCATGCCTCTTTCTGAAGCAAGGTTGCGTCTTTTAAATGCCCTATATTTTTCAGTATTTGTGTTACAGGATATGCTAGGAAACAGCAAGAGTAATACACAGCCGTATAGGAAGGGGGAATTAATAAATGTGATCAAGACACAGCAACAAAGGCACTATGCATGCAATACTCAGTGGAATTAACAACAGCAGATGTAGCAATAACAATAGTAATAATAATAATAATAATAGTAATAATAGTAATAATAGTAATAATAATAATAATAATAATAAGGATAATAATAATCACAACCATGACTAACAATAACAGTAATGCATATATTTATTTTCCTTTTTATTAAAAGGACTGCCTACAGATGTATAGCCTCTGCTTTCTTACTGCCATCTATCTGCTATGCTGCCCCAATCTTCACTAACCTTCAAGTCTCACAACTTTCCAAACTTGAGCAACGTTTATAACATTATATAAACAGAATTACATATTACAATTATATATTATATAAAACAGCCAATTTTTCAAAACTCTATAACAATAGAGCACACCACTGCCTAGCCCTTAAAGAAATAAACAGATTAGAACTAACACATCACCTAGCTCTTTCTCAGATAACTGCAATACACAAACTTCTCTATATGACAGAAAATTGCCCATCCCTTAATAACTTAATATCATACTACACCCCCAAACAGAATTTTATGGTCTATAGAAAAATCACTATTAACCAAATCATCTAATAATACAGGTGACTCTCTATATTCCACCACATCCCACTACCACTGAAATTCATTTAGAATGTAAATGCATTTAAAACAAAACCAAAACATTTCCTATCAAATCAGAGATCTGTGTATGTATATCTCCAGGATAAATGCCACAGTTATCTAATGCATCAAACCATTTCTCTTCATTCAGAATGCCTCACAACCAGTCTTCACCAATACCTGAACAGTTTTACTACCATCTCCCAGACATATACATTGCTTCGTAACACTGCTCACCCCCAACTTCTATACTTCTAATATAAACCTTATGATAACCATATGTATAATAATCTACAAATCTGCTTTATATCCCATCTTATAACTATGATATTAACATTCTATGCCCTACCTTGTTCCTTCCATCACCTCAATTCCTTTGAATTTCTAAGCACTAATCACAATATATTATCTATTTGACAAACCCACTAATACACCTCTTCAAATGCTCACAGTTCAACACTTACTAATGCATAAGTATATTTTATA
The DNA here is from genome assembly GCF_019279795.1 of Protopterus annectens. Classification (NCBI taxonomy): domain Eukaryota; kingdom Metazoa; phylum Chordata; order Ceratodontiformes; family Protopteridae; genus Protopterus; species Protopterus annectens. Next base: position 359,230,664 of record NC_056729.1, on the reverse strand, counting down.
CTGTAATAGTTGCCTCTACTCATGTGAATGTAATCTAATTAGCAAATGTATTTGTAATTGTTTATATATATATATATATATATATATATATATATATATATATATATATATATGTATTGCATGTATTACTTAATGTCTGTTCATCTATATTATCATATGTCTGTTTAAAATGTTTGTAATATTTTGGAGTTTTTCTCCTTGGGCCTCTTCTGTAAAACGTCTTTTGGCTAAACCTAGCCAGACAAACCTTGTAAACAAAAGCAAAATAAATACATAAAATTTTTACATTACAGAAGGTGACATCTTACCATTTGGAGGTCACATTTGTGGCAGTAATATCATTGCCGCAGAACACTGGTGGCAGTGATATAATCGTCTCCAGAGCATTGGTGGCAGTGATATCATCACCACAAGAACATTGGTTGCAGTGCTGTCATCTCCTGTCACAAATACCATCATCTGGATTATATTAATATGGCTTAAAAATGAATAAACTTTATTATTCTTATGGTGAAGAGTTGTCAAATCTGTTGTAGTCAATTAGGATAATTTGCCCCCTACAATGTACTTCCACATTTCTTTTATCTGCATCTCCAAATATTTCACTATGGCTTTCCTGTACACAATGTTCTGCTTAATGGATTTTTCTGGTTTAGCCATCATGACCTGTACTGTCTTTGTCCACTTGCAACCAGACTCATTCTCATAAGATTAAAAACTCTTCCACACCCAAGGGACTGACAGTTCTAACATATATGAGATTAACATGAAGTCTTCTGCAAAAGTCCAGAAGAGATTCCATTTGTACATATTCATCTAAAAGAGTTCTGACCCAATGCACCAAGTCTCAATAGCTAATATAAATAAACCTGAGGTGAAGGGTCACCCTTATCACACTCCTCACTCCATCATCAACTCTTCTGAAATTTTGCTACTAACACCCATCTTAATCCTAAGATTTCTATATAGGACTCTCACCCATTCTCAGAATTTTTCAGCAATGTCTATTTTTACTAATACCTTAAAGATTCCTACTCTACTGAGTCAAATTATTTCTAAACAGCAAAAAAAAAAAAGACCCTTATATTTTCCCAGTTTTCCCTGTGTACCTCTTCCATAAACCAAAGTAACTGCCACCTACTGCTTTCTGCTGTTTACCCTTTATTATACAATGATTGGCCATTAATTTTCCAAGGCAAGCATGCTGATTGGGTAAATCCAAGCATATACCAACAAAAAAAGATTGGGTTGCCCAGACTTTTTTCCATTGGTATACACTAACTTTTAACTTTTGTTTTTTTTTTTTTTTACAAAAATTATATAAATAAAAACTGAAATCCAGACTCCGGACATAGCAGAGGGATAGGACGGAGAAAATACTAGGAAAATCAGGTACATTATTCAAAACTAAAGACACGTACCTGATTTTCCTTGTATTTTCTCCATTCTGTCTCTCTCCTACCCCTAAACTGTCCAAAACATTTTTTTTTATTTAAAAAAAAAAAAAAGAAAAGAAAAACAGAGCAAAGGAGACTTTCTTTTCTCAATTGTTTCCTTTCCAAAGCACTGATGCACTGGGTATGCATGGGTATGCATGGGAATGCAAGTCCCATATGCATGCGTAGTACATCAAAAAAGGCAACAGGGCCTTTCCAAAGCACTGATTGTACTGGGTATGCATGGGAATGCAAGTCCCATATGCATGCACAGTACATCAAAAAAGGCAACAGGATATATACCAGCTGCGGAAGGACAGCACAATGCCATTATACAAAAAGACATTATTTAAGAAAAGTAAGCATTTTTTCTTTTTAAATAATGTCATTGTATAGTAGCAATAACTGACTTTGTTGTGTGGTATATTAAGATTTATCCACGGTTGGCTTTATTTAATCAGGTTGCCCTCATGATTAAACCACACCAGCCGTGGGTAAATGTTAATATACCACACTAACATCATTGGTTATTGCTTAAGTAAACCTTCTTTTATGTCATCATCCAACTAATTTAAATGCTTTATTTTACAGCCTATGAGCTAGAACCCCTGTTAATGTTTTTGTATTCAATACACATTAATTAAAGAAGTAGGGCAATATTTACCTAAATCATTTGCATCTTGTTCTGTTTTTTGAATAAGTACCACCCCAGCTATAGTAATGGAGACTGGTGGCACTCCTGATTCTCTGACGTACATGGATCAACCTTTCATAGGTTCATAGGTAGGTACTAGGCTATTAGCCCTAGGGCCTATATAAGTCTAGCCAAAAAGGTACCCTGGCTTTCACCACCCAAGAAAATTATTTTCCTGTGCCCCTGTTGAGCAGAGCCACAGAAGTGATCACTGGGGTGAATTTCCTATTTCCCATCCAATCATCAAGATTTTTCTTGAAGAGTGCTAATGAGGAGCTCTGTTTGACATAGATAGGTAGTCTGTTCCAGAGTATGGGAAGTCTCTGGGACAGGAATCTATCCCTCCAGTATGTTCTGTTTATTGTGGTGACAAGGTTTAGGTCCCTAGAGCGTGTAGCTTGCAGTGATTGGGATTTCTTTAAGTGGAGCATGTCCAACAGCTCTGGTTTTGACATAGCTTTGTATGTTAAGCAGAGATCGGCTCTGAGTAGGCAATATGCGATGGAGTAAAGCTGTTGTTTTTTGAGACGGTCTGCGTAGGGCATCTGTTTGAGGCCAGTAATCCTCTTTGTGAGGTATTTCTGTGGCCTTTCCAGTTGTTGTAGATGTCTTGTGAGGTACATACCAAAAGGGGCATTGTACTCTATAATGGGTCTAATGTGTGATGAGTAGAGGGGAACAATGACCTCTTTTTTTCTGGATGAGAAACCTTTTGTGATGAGGTGAGCCACGTAGAAGGATTTCCTGACCACTGTGGCGATGTGATTATCAAAGGAGAGATTACTGTCCACCTGTGTCACAAGGTACCTTATCACACTTTCGGCATTAAGTAGACTACCACTTATGTGGTAGTTCATGTGGACAGAGTTTTTACCAAAAGGGATGACAATACACTTTATGGCATTGAGCTTCAGGCCATGGCTTTGACACCAGGCATCTGTCTCAGTGAGGCCCTTTTTTAGTATGTCCACATCATTAGGAGTTTAGATTATGGCTCCTAGTTTGCAGTCATGTGCAGACTTTGTTAGCCAAAGACCTTCTGTGTTAGCCTGTACTTCAGAGCAGTAGATACCAAACAGGAGAGGACTCAGGACTGAACCCTGTGGTACTCCACTTATCACTGGTCTGAAGTCGGATTTGGAGTCTGCTACTTTCACAGTGTGGGTTCTGTCCATGAGCCAGTTGGCAACACATCTTGTGACATAGGGATTTATACCTAGTTTAGTGAGCTTATCTATAATTCCGGAGTGGGGGATGGTGTTGAAAGCCTTGGTGAGATCTAGATAAGCTGTGTGAACCACCTTACCCTCATCTATGGCTTTGGTGACTGCTTCAAAGAAGTCAGTCAGGTTTAGGAGACATGATCTGCCTTTTACAAACCTTAACTGGGTAGGGTCCAGGGTTCGGATATTACCACTGTCTTTGTTTATGAGTTCCATGATGATATGTTCCATGGCCTTGCAGACCAGGCTCGTCAGGCTAATGGGGTGGTAGCTCCCTGGGTCCGTCGTGGCTCCCCCTTTGTGGAGTGGGATAACCATCATGGTGCGCCATTCAGTGGGCACAAAGCCTGAGGTGAGGCTATGATTGAACATGGTACTTAGGTGGGGTGCCAGTTCATTATGTAGTTTATGTAGAATGCAGCCTGGGATGTTGTCAGGTCCTGTGGATGCTGTGTTCTTGGCTTTGCAGAGTGTGTTTTTTTATCTGTGTAGCCATGATTACAGGAACTTTGCATTCTTCCGGTATAGAGATGGACCCTCTAGGGGGTGAGAGGGGGGTAAAGTTAACACTGAACCTATCTGCCAGGATGTTGGCAATATCAGTTGGTTCTGTATATTTAGTGCCATTGTGCTGTAACTCAGAGCAGATCTGAGTGTTGCCATTGAGATTCTTGACATACCTATAGAATGCTTTGTGGTTGTCTTTAGAGTCAGTGGCAATTTTGTTTTAGTAACTAGCTTTGGAGGATTTTATGTGGATATTAGGATTTTCTTTCTTCCTTTCTTTCTTTCTTTCTTTCTTTCTTACTCATTCATTTATTTTATTTACATTTTGTCAGCCTAGTTAGTCCCAATGGACCTGTGGGATTCTTTCAGAGAAGACTAGCTGGTATTCATACTTACTTAGCCAGGACACTTGGAAAATTCTCTTACTAAACAGGTGGTACTGTAAAAGTACTTCTTGTAGGAGTAATGGAGGAGTATCAAATGGTACAACTACGAGCTCTATGAAAAGTGTTTCTTGGAGTCTGTATTTACTACCCCTGCTATTAATGTTGACATAGTGTAAATAATCCAATTAAGTGAAAGTAGTTTAGCTGATGATGTACTCATGAAGATGACAGATGAAGCCAATGTTTCTGGCCTGTATTCTTGGAACTGGAGTGATATTCTGAAAAATTGATGTAGAAGTTCACACCTGCTCACAATTATTTCCTGTCCTGAGGTGAAGCATCAATCCTGGGAACCTTAAAGTAGTGTTGGTGAGCCGGAATATGTTCATGGAAGAAATTAAGTACTGCCCAGAGAGGAACTAGTTCCAGTCAATCCCCCAATCCTTACATGAAATATTAAGTACTGGCCAGAGAGGAACTAGTTCCAGTCAGTCCCCCAATTCTTACATGAAATATTAAGTGCTGCCCAGAGAGGAACCAGTTCCAGTCAATCCCTTAATCCGTTCATGAAATATTAAGTGCTTGCCCTTCTTCAGTTGTAGAGGACAGAATGTCAGAAACTGCTCATAGACAATGTTAACATGCCTGTGGTTAGATTGTCTGTAAAGGATGGTATCAACAGACTTCTTGTATGGGACACAGTTGTCAAGCATCTAGGCATTTGTACTGCAGACATTGTCAGTTATTCATTTCACTTCTGAATCTGTTTTTGTATCTTGATTTTTCCCCTGCTTTTCTGATTCCTTCATGGTTGCATTTCCTGCTAAATGTATTTTACAATCATGGCTTCCTTATACTGCTCTTGACCATTCTGTTTTTAAAACAAAGCATACATTTTTGCAGTTCAGAACAGATGTTTTGGATGGCTTGGAAATCCATGCATTTTGACAGTCTTGCCTTGGCCATGAGCATTACATAGACTCCTGGTTACACCGTGCATCTTTCACCCCTAAGACATTCTACCATCATCAGAAATCTCTCCAGGAGTTTGCTTCTAAAAAATGGGTGTGCACCTGGATTTGTGCTAACAGAAGTATCAGCCAAGAACCACAGGCCTTTTCTCCAAAGAAAAAACATTCAGAAAAATGGGATGGAATTTAAAGGAACTGAAGACACAACTAACAACTCACGTTTCCCAGGGTCTGACACCACTTGAGGAGACGTACTTTTAGAGCCCCTGACTCCAGAGTCTGTTTTCACTGGAGCCTGTGGAGGAAACACTTTGCAGATGCCCATGTCTTTAGTTTCTGGCATTTCATCCCTGACTAACTTACCTAAGGCCCCTTTGACATCCAAAGACCCATCAGCAATAGGAGCACACATCAAGATTTCAGGAGAAGAAGGCAGGAGCCACAGGATCTTTGTTTGTAAAAAGGTTTCTGGTGACTGTGTTAAAGTTTTACCTCCCTGCCTGTGAACCAAGATCCTAGGGGTGGCTGCTTTTGGTCTTGGGAGGTACAAACCACCTACATTTGAACAAGTGTAGTGTAGCTTGCCTTGGACTAGGTCGGAAAATGTGTCAACCCAATCCTCCTCCTGGGTTTCTTCTGATTCACTAGTCCAGATGGATGAAAGTTTCATGCCCTACCCTAAATCTAAATGGCCTGAGTAAAAAAAAAAAAATATATATATATATATATATATAGAGAGAGAGAGAGAGAGAAGGGGGATCTTCCTCAGGAGAAATCTGATTCTACTGACTCCAACACTGATGAGCCTATCTGGGGGGAACTTCCATCCGCAGGAAATTTGACTCAGCACTAAAGGCACCCTGTTCTCTGCATGTCCAACAGAAGACTTTTCCTTTAGAGATACCCACATACACTGAATGAAACCTTCTAACAAGAATGTAGGGAATACAGTGAAGCCCGAAAGAGGTTTAGGAATCTCATGGGTCTTTATGAGTCTAGGCAGTTCCTCTGTTGCTAGATGTCCTGGAAGATGTATTTCAAAATGTATCACTGGAGCCTGTCTCATTTCCTCTTACTCTTAAGAAGCTTGACTGCTTACACTGGGTCAAAGAATCCCACAAATATCTATACAGAAATCTCTTGGATGATTCAGATGTGGTGCCACTGGATCCTAGCAAGGTTGCAGTCTTGGTTCCTTCCAGAACCATATCCCAGATGACACAGTGAGCAGAACCCTTGATTGATTTGGTTAGAATGTATACTCTGCTGCTACCCTTTCCTTCAGCACATTAAACTGCTAGTATTACATACTGTTTTATCAACAAACCCTGCTGGAGCAATTGAGGGCTGAGATAGAGACAAGTGAAGATCAGGATATTACACAAGACTTATTTGATTTATTTGACCTATCTTTCCAAGTTGATTGCTAAGCACTCTGGGAAATGTAGTTGTGATGCTGTGAATGCATCATATAGGACAGCAGCTATAGGGTCAGTTATTGATAGACATGTCTAGCTGATCACATAGGACAGCAGCTATATGGACAGTTATTAGGAAATATGCCTGGCTGAGGACTCTGTCCCCGCCAGACAATGTGAAGGCAAAGATCTTCAATGCCCCACTAAGTAAGGATCTCCTTTTGGGACCCTGTGCTAATGAGGTATATACAAAAAAATGAGGAAAAGGGTAAGACCATTCAGTCAATTAAACAGATGTTTCAGACCTTTGTTCCCAGATGTTTCAGAGAGAAGATCACCAATGTTGGTAAAGGGAAAAAGGAAAGTACAAATAAGAATGGCAATAAAAACCCAAATAGAAGCTTGTGGGACCTCAGGGCCAGGACCCTCAGAGGTATCCCTCAGGATGTGATTCTTCCTAGGAGCATATCTGTACAGCTGTCAGTGCACAGCATTTGTCCTGCAGGAAAAACTAGAGATGTTGAAGGACCAGTTTTACGATTTGATTCATGAAGTGGGTATGATAGCTAGGATATATCTCATACTCTTTGGGTACATTGGCAGCATCCATTTTGATGGGTGCCTTTGCCTGCCTGCATATGGGACAAACTCCAATGGTACTTGAGAAACAGGTGGTGTCAGAACATTTATCTTCTTCCTTAAGCCACAAAACTCAGGTAAAAGAACCCTGCATTCCCTGGATGGACAGACAGCTGATATTCTATTTAAACAGAAGCCAGGACTTTAGGACAATTGATCTGATTTGTCTCATTTGCAAAGTGAAAAGAATATAAATCTGTTAACAAACAAACCATTTCTGAGTGATTAGCCAATTGTATTGCTTTTTGTTATCAGCATCATAGAAACCAAGTCCTAGGCCAACCTTAGTGCATTATACTAAAGCCACAGCTGCCACACTAACGTTCCTTACAGGGGTCATCACCTTGACCCTTCATGAAGCAGCTATATGGTTTTCTGTGCACACCTTTTCCAAGTATTATAATTTGAGGGATGCATTTAGAGCCTGGGCAGGATATGCATCTGCTATCCTGTAGGGTTTATTTCCAAATAACCAGTCCTCCTCCGTGATTCTGAATGATTTAAGGATCTTCTCTAGAAGTGAGGACTAAAACAGAGAATACTGCAATGAACTTAGTATACCTGTGTTAGAGGCTTACAATACCATAAATAAAGATGTTTGAGCAGTGTCACTGTGGCAGTCCATGATCTCTTCCTCCATACACCTGCTTTTGACTTTCCTGCTTAATGCATTGTTCAGACTAGCCTTTTGCTATGAGTGGAATCCTTATCCTTAGTTCTTACCATTCCTCTCACTATCCTGTCATGACTCCATCCCTCCCTTATTGACTGCCTTTCTGGAGAGTCCCGATGGAGTACCTTGGGGTGGACTTGGGTCAGTGGTGCATGTTCCATTTGGTCCACCAGGCTCTGGCACCAGGGGATTCTACACTAGCTGTTGCTGTAGCAAGAAAAATCCAAGGATGGGATTTACTGATGCATCTTTTATGCCATCGACATGCTTACATTTGTATGGAAGGGCTTAGTTGAAGCATGGGAGGAGTAAAGCTCTGGGAAACTGGCCAACTGCAGGATACATGCAGGCAGGATATTCAAAAAAGTGAAAATAGCAACAGTGGAACTACTAGAACATCTGCATTTATGGTAACTATCCAACCCAACTGAACTTTTTTTTCTTTGTTCTCAGAACTATGTGTCATGATGTCACATCTTTATTGAATGCATAGTATTTTTGAAATATACCTCTGTTAGGTATCTGGGAAATCTCTTAAAATTAGAAGTGGAATTAGACATAATTTTACTTCTGATACTATTAGATTGTTGAAGTTGTGGAAAACTGTATTTGTGTAGCTTGGAATGGACAGGAGAACTTGGTATAATTCTGTAATAGCAGTTTAGATTTTTTGGTAATCCACTGGAAAACATGATTTCTAAGCACTGTCAAAATATTCATAGAAGTCAACTTAGATTTAAAAATGTCCATGAATGGCATAAATTCCTCTTACGACTTGGGGTAGAGAGGTTATGAGTTAAGGGTGACGTATTATAAAACAACAATTGTAACATATTTGTTTTGTGACAGAATATCCCATAAAATTATTTAAAATGTATGGCAATTAATGTAGCTCATTATATTTAGTTAAAAACACTGCTCTAACCTAAAAGAAAAATAAATAAAGAACAAAAGCTATGACTAAAATACATTTTTCTTTTCACTGATAATAAAATATCTTGCAAGAAAGAGTTACAGAACTCACTTCATGGCTCATAGGTTTCATCACTTATCTTGAAGTAGTTTGGTATCCATACATATCTACTCATAGGATCTATCACTTATCATGAAGTAGCTTTGTATCTATACATATCTACTCATAGGCTCCACCACTTATCAGAAAGTAGATTTGTATCTATACATATCTACTCATAGGTTCAACCACTTATCATGAAGTAGCTTTGTATCTATACATATCTACTCAAAGCTTCCACCACTTATGAAGTAACTTTGTATCTATATGTATCTACATAACATGTATATAGATATATGAATGTATAGACAGATATATGTACATACATATATCTATGTAGGCTGAGAGAATTCAGACTGTTTTAAATATGTTTTTCTGCTCATGCTTGTTAACATTCAGCACCGCATTTCTTCCTGCTGTGTGACAGGGGCAGTCATTGAGTCAGCCATCATTGGCTTTTCAATGGCCTGCCTTCCTATGTGCCTCACAAGAACTTAATATGCACACTGTCATGGTGTCACTCATTGATATGTGTGCACTTCTATATATGCACTTAATCCTGGTTACAAAGCATGACTGCAATGCGCAGTGTGCACACATTGCAGTGTTTTGTATTGCACTTGCATGATATCCAGCAGTGTTACAGCACAACAGGCTATCTTCCCTCCTCTATGGAGTAGCAAACTGTCAATCACCCTGTCCTACATTCCTCTGCTAGTTTCCCTAATTCATGGGTTATAAACGATCCAAGGTCATCTGAGCTACAATCATGGTTTTATCCCTCAGTGTCATGTAACATATTAATGTTATCAGCTGTCTTTGGAGCAGTAGCTTTCTACCATCAATAAACAGCATGGGTGGTGTTACAGTAAGTTTGATCAGTTGTGCTCACCATACAGATATTATTCTTTCCTGATCAACAGGAGGTTCTTCCAGAAGTTTTCTATACTTGCAACTGTATTTATACTTTTTCCACATTTCTTGCCTTCTCATCTGGTCCTTCACTTTGTATTCTTTCTTTGTTTTTTTTTTTGGCACATTCAGTTGCTGCCTGATTTTTATCTCCTTGCCTGATTTTTATCTACTTCTGGCTTGATTTCCATTCGTGCTTGACACCTGCTTCACTCCCCTGAGTGAGAGTAATGATGATTAATTAGTTGTTCCTTTCTTATAAAACACTTATTGCATTCAGTACAATTGCAGGGTTTATTGTTTTTTTATTTCTCCAAATCTTTTGGGTTTCTAGTACTATGACGAGAATGGACCCTGTTCCTAAGTTGAAGTATGATTAAAGTTTATGAAATTAGTATTGTTTCAATCTTTGATGTCAGCCAAAAGTGCTCTTCGCAGCACCTGAAATGTGCCCAGTAATGACTCCTTCTGCAATTTATATGAGGTTACATGGATTGGTAACATATCTAAATACAATTGTAGATTCTTTTTATATGAAAAAGCATAATTTTTGTTAATTTAATGACCACGTAAGACATATGGGCTAATATACAATTTAGCAGCATCAGTTAAAATACACAATAAATATTATAAAAATTGTAATTAGCTTACTAAAAAAAATAAGAATCCTTAGAACTTTATTAACAACAGAAAGTTAAGGATTAGATAAAACAAACAAAGCTTTTCAGAACAATAGATGAAATATATAAACTGTAAAAGAAATGACACATTGGTCTTGTGTTGAAATGCTTTCAGGGATGACCTGGTGTGTATAATGTAATGTCAACGAAAAGTGCACTGTTAAGAGGATGAACTGCACCGGACAACTAGAATTCCAATACCAGCTTTATTGTACGTTAAACATTAAACAAATAACACGTTTTTCATCACTTAGATCAGACTTCATCAGACAAGAACTAACACAACAAACAACCATATATATATGCTGACCTTTGTTTAAAATAACCATTGAAAATCTATCAGTGCTCATAAATATGAATGAATGCATTAAAATACAAATATATGACATTAAACAAATCGGAATAAAATGCTGTGATTCACAGATATAAAATATATTATATGTACAACTTTTGAAATGGCAAATAGTGTCATAAAATGAATTTTTAAAAATTTCATAAGTACACCTGTTTAATAATAACAAATGATTTGTGTTGAAAAATCACCAACAATACTCCCATCTAGTGGTCAAGATTTAATGTACACTGAATTTTCATCATGAACTTTGTGCTCCGTTCGTAAATAATAACTGTTTTGAATAATTAATAATACCTAAATAATAAATATATGTATATTGAGATCTATGAAGTATAAAAAAAAATATATATATATATATATATATATATATATATATATATGAAATGAATAATGATTAATATTATATATAATAATGGATGTTGTAAATGGAATATATGAATAAATATATACACAAATAGAAATAGAAATAAATAGCCACAAAACATAAAACAATGACCCAATAAATAATATATATATATATATATATATATATATACAATATAAATGTAATAAATTGATAATGTAATATAATATAATAATATAATATAATATAATATAATATATAACAATATATATATATATATATATATATATATATATATATATATATATATATATATATGTACAGGCATGAAACATGTAATAATAATAAATAAATAAATAACATCAATATTATTATTGTTGTTAAATAGAGCAAGTATATGCTAAAATATATGCATTGGCCAAATTATAACACCTTTTTATTTTCATTTTCATGTTAATTTATTGTTTTTATACTATATATTCAATATATATATTTATATTTATATTTATATTCATATTTATATTTATATTTTATGGTACATTATCAACAGCCCATTTTGAATCAAAAAACATTTTACAAGGCTGTTTTTTAGATTATATTACATTATTCTTGCTACATATTAGATTAAGGTGTTGGTATAGAATATAGATGCATATCTTTTAGCATATACTTGCTCTATTTAACAACAATAATAATATTGATGTTATTTATTTATTTATTATTATTACATGTTTCATGCCTGTACATATATATATATATATATATATATATATATATATATATATATATATATATTGTAATATATTATCATTATATTATATTATATTACATTATCAATTTATCACATTTATATTTTATATATATATATATATATATATATATATATATATATATATATATATATATATATATATATATATATTATTTATTGGGTCATTGTTTTATGTTTTGTGGTTATTTATTTATATTTATATTTGTGTATATATTTATATATTTATTCATATATTCCATTTACAACATCCATTATTATATATAATATTAATCATTATTCATTTCATATATATATATATATATATATATATTATACTTCATAGATCTCAATATACATATATTTATTATTTAGGTATTATTAATTATTCAAAACAGTTATTATTTACGAACGGAGCACAAAGTTCATGATGAAAATTCAGTGTACATTAAATCTTGACCACTAGATGGGAGTATTGTTGGTGATTTTTCAACACAAATCATTTGTTATTATTAAACAGGTGTAGTTACGAAATTTTTAAAAATTCATTTTATGACACTATTTGCCATTTCAAATTTCAAAAGTGGTACATATAATATATTTTATATCTGTGAATCACAGCATTTTATTCCGATTTGTTTAATGTCATATATTTGTATTTTAATGCATTCATTCATATTTATGAGCACTGCTAGATTTTCATTGGTTATTTTAAACAAAGGTCAGCATATATATATGGTTGTTTGTTGTGTTAGTTCTTGTCTGATGAAGTCTGATCTAAGTGACGAAAAACGTGTTATTTGTTTAACGTTTAATGTACAATAAAGCTGGTATTGGAATTCTAGTTGTCCGGTGCAGTTCATCCTCTTAACAATGCACTTTTCGTTTACTAGTTTGTTATTGCACTGCGCTTCATATCTTGTTTAATGTAATGTCAAGTTATTTAAAAGAAACCACTTAAAGAATGAGAAATTAAAATTGAACAATCTATAAACGTATTGCTAAAGGTTAAATGCTACACTTTATTATTGCATATGCTGTGCTTTGTTTGGCAGCACAAATATAAAATATCAAAGACTTTAGAAAAACGTAATCTGATCCTAATATAAGTGAAATAGAAAAGGTTGTGAAGCAGTTTATCTTTTAGGAAGGATGGGAATTAGCTTAATGGTTGGGGGCTTTGCTTCATGGGTGTTGGTTATGGGGTTTGATTCTGACTTCTGGGCTTATGGAAGACATTAGAAACAATTAGCCTAGTAATTCACTTTTGAGAAAATGCTTGTGAATTGGAATATAACATAAATAATTGCTCATTGAAAAAACTCCCTAAAATACAGAGAGGTTTATTTTGATACAGGTGCTTTAAGTAGAAAAGTTTTTACATTGTAGTTGGTCTTTGCAAACTCAAAGACTTTCAATATGATTTTTTCTCTTGCCAGTGACCATGGTGCTAGCATTAGTCCTGCTGGGGAAACAATATGCTAATACATTAGTACAGGATAAGGTTAATGGTAATTGGCTACAACTTGCAATATTTTTGTTAGAGACAATCTGCAAGATATTGGAAAACACCGACTTAGTAATTCATAGGTTTAAATATTTATGTGATTTACTCAGGTGGCATTTTATCTGTGTTTTAATGATCTACAAATTCAGTTTGGGTATTTTACCTGTGGCGAATTTCCTTGACATTAAGTTTACTATTCTCTGCTCACAATAATATTGTATTGTTCTAGGAAGCATAAATTTTTCAGTATTGCTAACTAAAACAGTTTCTCAAAGTGTTTATTATAAATGTAGATGTTACAGACAGAGGCAGTCACGCAGTACTGTGGTCATGGATATAATTGACTATTGCATAGACATGCTAGCAATTCACAAGACTGTAACAATATTAAGCCACTATCAACAAAAGGCAATACAAAGTAGATATGTTTTCTAAACCTGAAATAAGGCACACATGGAGCTCAGCAAACGGACAACTTCTTTAATGGACACAAGCATAAATAAATCCACAGCAAACAAAATCACAGCAGCACAGCACAGCAAACAAACTCACAGCAGCACGGTAATGCTGTACAAGTAAATCCACATATGTTTTCATCAAAATAACTTCATCAGACACCTAATCTCCCTTCCCTTGATGAATAAATAAACTAATCTAGTTCAAATGAACCAATGGATAAACATATTCAATTAAACATGTAAAATCCATTTAAACACATGGACCTTAAAGGTAAATGAATCTGAATGTTAAAACCAAATAAATAAATAAATAAATAAATATGTGCGTATGTATATATATATATATATATATATATTTTTTTTTTTTTTTTTTGTGTGTAATATATAGATAGATATGTTTTCTAGCCAAGGGAAGTAAATCAGTTTTATTCATGAACTGAAATGAACATATCTGCAGAATACTTGTATTGTATGATATAATGTTTCATAGTATATGGACAACAGTACGAGACTACTATGTGGTGTATCATTCTGATAGAAGAAACAGATTCATGCTTCAGAAGCATCCTCAGGTTATATTATTATTACACAACTGATTAGAATAGTTAATGTACAGAGTCCTCATAGATCCTGATATGCATGAATGATGTCATGCTTTTTTGGATGTTTATATCCATCTTCAGTACTCTACATCACTACATACATATACCTACAAATTCATATAATCTCAACCAGTAATAAGCTAGATCATAAATATAAATTTTAATATATTTTAAATAGTTATGATACATAGAATAAAAATGATTACAACACTAGACTTAGGAATTATTGATTGAATATTAAAATTAACTGGTTTTAATAGCATAATATTTTGTATAATTATTAACTACAAGTTCTTGAGACTAATAATATGAAAATTATATGAAATGTATATAATCTAATAGTTATTCTGATTTAATAAGTACATTTCTATAGAGAGTTAATACTGAAATAGATAGATTGGCAAATTAGTCTGGGAAGAGACTTTGGAATGCTTGAGTAGAAATGCTATTTAAGTATGGGGTTTTCAACCTCAGGAACTGTATGGTTTACTTTTTAGTTACATATTTAATATTTCAGTGTTTAATATTTATAAATGGGTGTCTACGAATATTAGCTACATTGTTCTACAAGGTAAACACAAGCAATTATCTTCAGTTATATATTTTTTCTCTTCTATAATGATAGGTATACATGACTAATTATACTTCCAACAATAATTTATATATGAAGTGTATATCTATCAATGTTAATGGTTTAAATAGCAGTTGTAAAAGTGGGAGTCTAAACAAATATCTAAAAATGTTTAATGCTCAAATTGTATTTTTACAAGAGACACATTTATTACAAGAAAACATTAATAGAATTAACACTAATAATTATTTGGTAGTGGTTAGTTTACATTATAAACAAACAAAAAAAAAAAAAAAGAGGTGTAGCAATTCTATGGAAAAACTCTGTGTTAATGCCAAAAATCATAAATACATGTAAAGATAAATCTGGGATGTTTTGTCTAGTATCTTTGAAAATAAATGGAAAAATGTACACTCTGATTAATCTATATTGGATTACTGGGTTGGGAGTTAAAGTGGTTAAGCAACAGTTTGAAGAAACTATACAACACTCTGAGGGGAGTATAATATGAGATGGCAATTTTAATTGTATATTGAATGACTGTGATACTAACACAAAAAAATAAGCCCAGGAAACCAGCAACGTCTAAGGAATTAATTGACTTTATTGGTATATTTTACATTAAAGATATAAATGAATATGCAGAGACAAATTCACTATTTTTACACATCATTGACATACCAATCTAGAATAGTTAGAGTATACATTTCAGGAGATATAACTGCAAAATTAGATGAAGTCAAATTATTTACACGCCCTTTATCTGATGATAATGCAGTTACATTTGATTAGAAAATAAATGAAAGATAAAGTGTTACTATAACCAGAAATCCATCAGGCATAACTAAATTAAAAAATTTCAAGGAATTTTATATTAAGGAAATACAATTCTTTATAAATTTAAATTTTACTGAGGATATGTTAGAAATGGGTCTATATCACTTTATTGAAAAACCTAAATATCGAATACCTTTTTGTTGAACCCTAGTGATCAAACACTTAATCAACTGAAAGATTGTCTAAGCAAAAATCTTCCCAGGGAAAACAAGCAGTGGGCCATAATTGGGAATTTGCCCTATTCCCCACTGTAGTGTGATCTTGGAGGTGGTATATTTAGTTGGGGGGTGTGGGGGTGTATCCCCCACCTGGGTTGGATTTAAAGCTTGTGATTTTTGTGATGCACACTTGGGTGGCCAAGAATTTTTTCCTGGGAAAAGTTTTGCTTAAATGACCATTCAATGGATTAAGAGTTCAGCAGATATGGTTTGACAAAAAAGTATTCGATATTTAGGTTTTTCGATAAAGTGATATAAACCCATTAGAGATATATGTGTGGGATTCTTTAAAATCATATTTATATGACAAAGTTTTATCTTGATATAGCAATAAGGAAAAACAGTGGAATAAAGAACTATTAGATTTACAAATGAAAATTGATAAAGTAACATTAGATATTCAAAAAGGTAACAATAATCTAACAAATGATCCTGATGAGGTGAAGAAAATATTTAGAGGCACTGCATCATAAAACTATGATTAATTTAGGGAAGATTAAATTGAATTTTTATTCTATGAATCCTAGGAATCAGTGAAGAATAGCAAATAGAACAAAGAAGATTATTACATCTAATCATATAAAAGAAGTTCATATTCCAGGTACTAAGAAAAGGATTTCAGATTTAGAAGGCATTTTAGAGGTCTTCAAAATATACTTTAACTCAATTAATTCACATAATCCAGCAATATTGTCGCAAAATATAATAAAATCATTTTTAATGAGCATATTAAAAATAAGGTAACAGAAGATCAAATAAAATTAATAGATAAGCCAATTTCAATGTCTGAACTTAAATCTCAAATTAATAAGTTAAAGTTAAATAAAGCTCCTGGAATTGACAGTATGATTCCAGAAATGTATAAACTATTACATAAAGAAGCTTTAGCTCTATTGTTAAGAGTGTTTACATTCGTTAAAGAAAATAAAATACCCCCCACCCCCACATCTTGGAAATACACATTAATATCCACAATTTTAAAGTCAGGTAAAGATGCAAATGAGTGTTCTTCTTACAGGCCAATATCTTTATTACATTTAAATTATAAGATTTTTATGGCAATACATGCTAACAGAATGAAACAGTTTCTACCTTTATTGATATATGAAGATCATACTGGCTTTATAAAAGATAGTAACATATATGATAATATATTAAAAGAATACATAATGATAATTGATCTGCTAATATTACACAAGGAAGTATGACTGCAGTGAACCTAGACATAAATAGTTATTTTGATTCAGTTCATTGGGATTATTTATTACTGGTCTGGGAAGAATGTGGATTTTAATAACATTGTATAAAGTTAATTAGATTGCTATATGAAAATTCCTTATCTTATATAAAAATTAGATGGTACACATCTAGGCCAATTGCAATTACAAAGGGTACTAAACAGAGGTGTCCTCTGTCCCCATTGTTGTTTGCTCTGGTAATAGAACCATTTGCAAACTGTATTAGGATGAATGCAAATACCAAAAGTATACACTTTAGTATTATTTCATTTTTAAAATTCAGCTGTTTGCAGATGATAATTTACTAACTCTAAGTGATTATAATAACTCATTACAAATGTTATTTGACTCAATGGAACTCTTCCAAAGGATTTCCAGCCTTAAATTTATTGATAATAAAACTAACATATTGCCAATAAATTTTAATAAGAAAGACAAAGCTGAGGAGTTCTCTAGGTATATAGTTATTGATAATAAAGTTAAATATCTAGGGATTACATTAACAAACAATATGAATGAAACACTAATTAATTACAAGCACATTTTAAATAAAATTAAATATCTTATGGATAGATGGAATAAAATCTTTTTTACAATGGAGGACCGACTTTTTTTTAATTGAAATGCTTATTTTTCCAAAAATGTTATATTTCATACAGGCTATTTCTCTTCCTCTTTATAAAAGTATATACATCATTTCTATAAAATAATGTTAAACTTTTTATGGTATCCCAACAAATGTAGAATGGCATTAAATCATCAGGTAAATGGTTGGACAGTAGGTGGAATTAGTCTTCCAGACATAGAAATATATGCTCTATCATCTAATATTAAGACAACAGCATTATGGCTAAATTCATCCTATTCTGCTAGCTGGAAGCAAATGCAAGAACATATTTGGTTAGAACTAAATCCTTCATCGTTGCCTCAATTCAGTAAAGTATTAGCTAATAATTTTCATTGGATGGTAAGGTATTATATTTTATAGAATATAAGTAAGCACGTATGTTCTAAATTTATAACTAGTACATTATATAAATGTAAAATTGATTTAAATAAAAGTCCAGAATTTAAAGTGTGGTCATTTTTGTTATATCCTATTGCCTATACTCAGAATAATATTAATACTTTTGATGGTATTAAAATGAACATACTTAAGGAAAAATTAATATACTGGAATCAGCTAATGGATTCTGGAAAAGTTCTTCCTATGAAGCATGTTATAATACATATGATATAAATAGAGAAATGTGGCTAGTAATACAACATTTGAGGAAATATATTACAAGTAAAGTGGAGTCAATGCAAATATTAATTAAAGACACTGTTCCCAAATGTATAGAATTTATATTTATTATGGAAAATCAAACAAAAATAGGAAAAGGGTTTTAATCCTAAATATATACAGTAATTAAAAACACAAAACTGTATTATAAAGAACATTTTGGGGACTATTATAGATCAATAAATAATCAACCCCCCTGGTGAAAATGATAAAAATTAATTTTAGATTCTTCAAAGCAAACTTTGCTTTCATTGCAAAGGAAATTGTTCTCTTGGAAATTTATACATAGAAGTTATATTACCCCTCATAAAATGTTTGTTTAACCAAGATATTGGATGATGGAGGTGTAAATTAAAACTGAAAGCAAATTGGCAGTATATGTTTTATGACTGTAAACTGCTTAAATCATTCTGGGAAAGAATTATTTTTTTTTGCAAACTGTTTTTAATGGCAAGTTTCAGTTATCTAAATCTTTGATTCTGTTTAGTTTCAGTTATCTAAATCTTTGATTCTGTTTAATACCCCGATACCTAAATGTGTTCCCAGATCAAAATTTTCACTTTAATGAACTTTGTTAACTATAGCTTGGAAAATAATTACTATAAAGTGGAAGGGAGAGACTTTTCCTTCATTTAAACAATTCAAGAATACTGCAATTAATGTTTCTCAACTGGAATTGCCTACTATCAAGATGATAACTGATTGAATCATTTTGTATTACAACCCTTGGATAAAAGTTATAGAGATACTGAAGAAAACTGACTGTAACATGTTATGAAATAGAATTATATCCTGAAAGGCTAAATTGTGTTTGTTTAAGCAGATACCTTTGTAAATAGTTTTATTTTACTTTAATTTATTATTATGCAGTTTTTTGCTTTGTGTGGTTAATTTGTTCAAAATATACATTTCATTATTTTTACATGAATTGTTATATTCATTCTTTTTAAAAAATAATAAAATATTTGAGAAAAAAAGAAACTCACTAATGCCATTAAAATTATTTTTGGAAGGCATTTTTCTGTCTGTTTCTCATTAAAAAAATTGTGTTTTTTGGCAAATCACTGAGAATTGAAGGCACTAAATAATGGTGTACATTCAAATTTCAGACTTCATACCCTTCAGAAAATGCATGCCAACACAAATCCTGTTGTTCTAGCAACTTTCTAAGTGTATAAGATCAATATTTAAATTCTATCACTATTTTTGGGCTTTTGTTCCCCCATTATTTTGAACTTTGTCCAGATTTATTGTGCTAAGAGATTGAGAGGTATGGTGGCATCCCCCTTAATACAGACACATCAATGAAAAAATGTATTTGTAGTTCATGTGAAAGGGTCTGCCACCTTGCCACCCCCACTTTAATTATAAATTAAAACTCTGCATTTATAGCTGAGAATTTCAAAGAAGTGAAACTGGAAATTTTCTTTTTTATGTAGAAATGCAAATTTCTCTCTTACATATAGCATGTCATTGAAAGAACATGTCCACAGTGCAAAAAGGGGTCACTGCCACAGTCTCTTAATCTCCATGTTTTTCTTAAAAATAATATTTTCCTTAGCATAAAATGCAAATGAACTATAGTACAAGTTTAATCATTATATATGATGCATGTGCTCATTTTAGCAATAATTCCGTGCTCACTTTGCATAATGTGAAAATGGAGTAACTGTGAAAAATGGTAATGCTTTACACCTAGCATTCATTTAATAGGACTCATATAGTTAATTGTATGTGCTCAGCAGTAATATACTGATGACATTTTTTTTAACTTATGGTGTGTTGTGTGTGTGTGTGTGTGTGTGTGTGTGTGTGTGTGTGTGTGTGTGTGTGGACATTGTTCATTGCTGTTGATATTTACCTTAGCAAATAAAATTTGGTTTTCAGGGGTCTAAACCCTTACAAGTGGAGTGAGGCTGTTTTAAATGTTTTGCAAATATTTGAGACATAAGGGATTACACAAACCAATAAATGAGGGATTGCCCAAAGCATCCTGTGTCCCAAGAGTTATTTATAAAAAAATGGTTCCAGTTGTCAGTCATTCCTGGACACTTACTTACCTCCATAGAGAGTTGTATTAGAGACAGTTATAAAATATTTCAGCATACTTAATATACAAGTCTATTTTTCTGTTTTACAAGGAACACTCACAATATGGCAATGCTTGTGTTCTTCCCCATTTACATCCATAAAAATGTGCAGTACTTCTAAATGGCAGCAATAAGAAATGACTGTGAAAGCAGACAGATAAGACATGATCAGGAAATGTTTATATAATAACCTCATTATGCCGAGATTATGCAGAATTTACTGTTTGGATGTTGTGCTAAAATTTTTTGAGTGACCTTATTTGAAGCTTGTTCAGATTACTATGTCAATGAGATTTTTTTGCATGTTGGAGCATGTCAAAGATTACATGCAAAGTTATGTTTTTATATTAGCCATTGCTTCCCTGCCTAACAGGACAATTGGGGTGCTATAACCTACCAACCAGGTATTGGGACTGAAACCACAATGTACCTTTTTTAACAAAACTTTAAAAAGAAAATCAGGCTTTTTGACCTTTGATCCTTATACTAACTGCTGCAACTTACCAACAAAAAAGTGATAAAATATGTGATGCATTTATAACGAAGGCTGTGACCTCTCCAACCCCTCCCACTGTTGCTAACATAAATTTGATCAATAAGTGGCAATGTTGGAACTGCAGAAATGTTATATTGACTGGGAGCTGGGGTGATAGCCCATCCTGCAGACACAGTATAAAGTTTTGTTTGTGTAGTTAGTTATTGAGTAACAGTGAGTATAGAGTTCAGAAAGGCAATAGCCTGCTTACCAATGGATAGCTTGTTGTTTTAAATACGTTAAAGCTGCACAAACTGAAGTACATAGCTAATGTTGACAGGTTTATCTAAGTTCTTTATGCAGAAAGAAATTTTTTTTTGCTGTGTCAGTATATTTTTGTAAGTGGGAATGCTGACATTTTCTGGTTATAGATGATATCAGTGCTATGAACTAATGGGTCTACTTCATAAGAACAAAAACCCACTTACCCGAATCACTAAATGTTGAGCCGTCTTTGCCCATACCTCAAAAGAATGAAAACTCAGATCACCAATTAGAAACTCTGAGAAAGTAACCACATGTCCAGCACCACAAAAAAATCAAACTGAAGCAAATTAAACCCACCCATGTGGGAGGCTTTGCCCCCCACCCCCTACATGGGGGGCTGCACCCCCACCTCCCTAGCTAAATATGTCAACTCCAAGATTGCACTACTGTGGGGAAAGGGGCAAAGTTCACCATAGTGGCCAAGTGTTTTCTTTCTAACAGCAACTTTCTGGTCATCCAAGTGTTCATTAAATTGTGGTTTCGACGACGTTGTCTTGTTTTTTTAGAGATTCAGGTAAGTGGGTTTTCATTCTTTTCAAGTAGACCTGAACTAACATATGTAATAGGCTAGTCTAAATTTAGAACTATAGAAAAATAAAAATAATAAAATGAGGCATAGCAGAAGTGGGAGAAAGTTAACAGAATTATTCAAAACTGAGTTATGACTGTTAATTTATAGATGAATAAGGGCCATAAACTGGCATATAGGCTAGTCTATTGTTAGAACTATAAAAAAAAATAAACATCAAATTACTAAAATGAGGCCTAACACAAATAGAAAGGAAGCCAACAGATTTATTCAAACATGGCTGTTAGCAAGTGTATTATTATAATTTTTAATGTTAGAACTGTAACTTGTCATTTACTGGTGTAATAAAATAATTGTAAGACTAAATGATTAGCAGTCATAAAACATGTTAGCTTTCTACAGGTTGTTGGCAGAATCACTGTGTTAAAAGTTGAAGTGACAGTCTACCTTATTCATTTGCATTAAGTGTAGTCTCTTACAGGGTTTCTACATGATGTTGCTTATCTGTGGCCCTGACAATAGCATGATCTATTAAATGAATCATTCTCCCATGACTCATTACCACAACTTCATACCACTCCAATTGCTGCCAGACTCATGGCAAGCCTACTGTAGACCGACTCCACACACAAGGTTCTATGATGTAATAAGTCAAAATTATCTCACCGATCATGTATGTTTTCATTTTTATGTGCTCAGATAAGATATTTATTAATATTGGAGTACTATATTTTTGTTTCCTTAGCCATTATAAAAGTTAATATGTGATTTTTTTTCCTTGCACTGAATTTTCATCCCCACCACAATTTTTTGGTTTAAGAGGATATTGACATAAGAGCATATTGACAAGTTAACTTCTACCAGACAGCAATAGCTGTGAATGCAATTATTGCTAACAATCAACAAATCTGCATACTTATCTTTGATTTGTGTCATTCACCATGTAGTTCCCCATTTCAAAATTTCACTGCATGCTTTTATTCATATATATATATATATATATATATATATATATATATATATATATATATATATATATATATATATATATATATATATATATATATATATATATATATATATATATATATATATATATATATATATATGCTACAGTAAAGCATCCAGAAGGCCCAGATAAGGAGCCAAGGTGTGCTTATGTTTTATTAAGTAATTTTCTGCTTATGTTTGACATCATTGTATATTTAAATGAAACTTTAATTCACAGTTTGAGTGCTTTCATTCCTTTTAGTAGCAGAACTTCATCAGAAACATGGCAGCCATTTTGTTACAAGGTTTAAATAACCTCAAGGGCACCAAAACGCTTAGCGTTAAAGTACACACACTCAAAAACATCTTACAAAATTATAAAAGCATTATACATGCCAAAAACATCACAATAAAAACTCTAATGTTAAAAATACTAATCAGTACATTTAATAAGTATCAAAATATTAAAATGTTGTTACAAATATTCATCTTGTTTCATCTGATTACATTTGCTTGATTTTTTAATATTTCTATTAATATTAATATTTGTAATAATATTTGTAACAATATTTTAACATTTTGATACTTATTAAATGTATTGATTAGTATTTTTAATGTTAGGGTTTTTATTGTGATGTTTTTGGTATGCATAATGCTTTTATAAGTTTGTAAGTTTTATTGAGTGCATGTACCTTTAAATGCTTAGAGTTTTGGCACCTTTGAACGTATTTAAACCTTGTAACAAAATGGTTGCCATGTTTCTGATGAAGTTCTGCTACTAAAAGGAATGAAAGTGCTCAAACTGTGAATTAAAGGTTTGTTTAATAATCTGGTTCAGCATTTTTTAGTTTTTAATTCAAACCCTGTTTATGTTATTGGTTACTGAGATTATTATATATTTGTTTGCACGCATTATGTGTAGTTGTGTTATAGTAACTTACCGTACATTAGACTGTGTCTGCATTCTTTTACTTCTTTCACTTTGTCAACTTTCATACAATTCTCTATACTCCATGGTGCTGATTCTGAAGTTTTGGCCAATGCTATCATGACTACAGAGTTAGTATCATTATCATAATATGCAAATGATGCAGTTAGGTACTGTTTCAGTTCACATCGGTGGGTGCACAGCTGCATCACCATTTTGGATGGGAACTAGATGTTGGTGAGATAGTGTGCCTCTTTGCTCAGTACTCCACATTGGGATATGCCATTTTATCCGTTTGAAGATTTTCATGCTCAAAGAAGTTCATTCCATATAATGCCCAAACTCAGCTATGTTATGCTGAGTATCACATCAACATTTCATCGATATTTAGCACTGGGGTGTAGTGTTTTGCATGATAAGTCTGCAGTTGTGTCCCTATAAATCTTTTCCCCTAATCTACAGTGTATTTTGTGATTCACAAGTTTGTGAAACATGGGCTATGTTGTACATTCCCATTTACATACCTACTGCCTATCATGAATGTTGCAAGAATACAGCCATGTTTGTTTTTACTCAATTACGCATGGCCCTTGGACTCTGGCATGTGGTATGAGCTGTGCCCCAGCTGTTCACAACTCTGCACAGTGACTTTGAATCACAGACACTGACTTCACATATAGAACTCAGTAAGCAAAATATTACAGTAAGCTGCATCAGAAGTATGCTGTCAACAAAAGGAAGGGTTAAATGGCTCTAGCATGCAAAGGAAGTAATTGGGAATACATTTATATATAAAAAAGCTTATAGCTTGGTAAATAAGCATTTTTTTTGAATTTCTGCTAATTACTATGTACAGTGAAAGAGAGTTATTAATTTAAGTTACAGCCTTATTCACATCTATTGTGACTGCCTGCATTTCTCTACAGGCCTGCTAGATTATTTCCCTTGGAGTGAAGAACTGTCATGATGTTCCCTCTGTTACTGTGATGATGTTCCCTGTTACCACATCATTACCTTGGTATGAAGCCCGGGATGATGACAAGCTAAAAGTGAATGTCTGTTAAATGTGCTTATGCCAAGCTGAATGAAGTGGAATGCACTGATGTTCATCGTGTTTCACTGTTGCAGTCATTACACTTGGGTTATCCTGCTGGCAGGCTACCCACAGTCGGCCTGAATTCCAAAGTCCTGGTCTGGCATCGCTTGCTGTCACCTCTTCCCTGACATCAGTGCACCAGGGGTATAAAAGATGCAGCCAACACCATTTTTTTCAGTCTTTCTTGCCGCGTGGTGCCCGAAGCAAAAGCAGTTCGCAAGTGCCGGTCGGACGACTCCTGAGATTTTCAAAATTGAATTTCAGATCCGAAGTCTTCAATAAAGCTAAGTACCCCATTGGGGAAACTTTATTCTTGCTCCAGACTGATGTCAGAAAAAGTTAACAATTGTATTTCTTGTGGAAAGCAAATACCTCATAAGGATTTCCACTCTTACTGCATTCCTTGCCTAGGCCCTGACCACAATGTTGCTAGTTGTTGGTTTTGTGCTAGATTTAACCAACACATTATTAAGCGTCGGTACGATTTTGCTTTTCATTATTTTGGCAGAAGGTTTAACTACACAATGCCGTCAGAACAACCGATGACCAGAATTCATAAAAAATGTAGGGACAAGCATCCGAGGTCCAAAACTGACGACGAAGCCTCTTCTAGGCCAGTCGCCGGTGCTCAGTGAGGAGCTTTCGCAGCCCCTGACTCCCACTACCTCAGAGCCACAGGCCACCTCCGACTCCCACATGGAGACAGCTAGGCCTCTGGATACTCAAGGTATTGGCCCTTTGAAAATTAACCCCTCAGATGGGTCCGGAGCCGCTGAGCAGTCATTGGCTTCTGAGGTGGTCTTCAGACCTACACAACTTTATATAAAGCCTACTTCATCATCCAAGACAAAGTCTAAAGCAGTTTTAAAGACAAGGAAACCAGTACAGCATTCTCCAGGACAGGCTTCTATGCCTAAGAAACAGATGCTCAAAATGGCCGAAGACCTAATTACTTTGATTAGGGGATCCCATCCCCCTCCTGATAAGAGGCCTAGGCAAGACACTGAATATGATTCCTCTGATCAGATTTCCATTTCTTCTGATTCCTCTTCTGATCAGGGATATTCTGTTCCTCCCTATGAGGATTCTGATGCCGAAGATTCTATTCCTTCAGCTTCTCCTCCTGAGGACTATTCTTTTGGGGGACAGATACTACAGGGTCCCAGACTCCCATAAATTTCTTTATAAAAACCCTGCTGCTGACCCAGAAACTATCTCTCAGGGTCCCAAAGGGGTCAAGGCTGCTTCTGCCAAAAACCCTGTCCCCTCAGTCAGAGATTCTAGGGCTTTGGACAGATGGGGAAAAAAAGTTTACACTTCTGCTACCTTGGCTGTAAGGGCTTTAAATTGTCAGTTTCATATGCTCAAATATCAGCAATACTTAATGTCTTTGTTAAAACAAAAAATGTTGACAAATTTGGAATGTTCTGAGCACAAGGATTTGCAGGATTTATTGCATGCAGCTGAACAAGTAGGAAAACATACTTTGCAATGTGGCTATGATTCACTGGAGGCCTCATGCAGGGCCGCTGTTACTGGTTCTGTTATTAGAAGGCATGCTTGGTTAAAGGAACAGAATCTGCCTGATCATGTTAAAGCAAAATTATTGAATGCTCCATTACAACATGATACTTTGTTTGGTGTTAAGGCAGAGGAGGTGTTAAATAAAATGGAGGACAAGGCAAAATCTATGCAGACAGTAAAGGATTTCTTACAGGTACAGCCACCCAGATTTAGCAGGAACTGGCCCTCTACGAACTGGTCCTTTCCAGTGTCAGACAGACCACAAAGAGGCAGATTCAGATGTCCTAGAGGCAGGCAACAGCCCCAGGGCTCATACAGGCCCAAACAATGGGGTGCTTCTACCTCCAAAAGCGGAGAAGACAAATCACAGCCCTATAGAAAACAGTCCCAAGGACTTCCCTCTGCCAATGCCAAGCACTTATTGTTTGGCAGCACCCTTAGGGGGAAAGCTAGCACTATTTTCACAAAATTGGCACAAGATCACCCAGGACAAATGGGTCTTAAATATAGTCTCTCAGGGTTACAGGTTCCACTTTCACAGCCTTCCAAAGGCAAAAGGCATGCCAGACCTGCCACGCAATCCATGGCAAGAGGCACAAAAACAAGTTTCATCCCTCATGGACATGGGGGCTATTCAGCCAGTGCCACACCAGGAGCAGGGACAAGGATTTTACTCAAGACTTTTCTTAGTACCAAGAAAGGACAAAGCCTGGAGACCAATTCTGGACCTGTCTATTCTAAATACTTTTCTGGACATCCTAAAATTCAAAATGTTGATTGTACAGCAGCTTCTGCCCATGCTGGACAAGAAGGCTTGGCTTGTAACTTTGGACCTCAGAGGCATACCTGCATGTCCCAATCAGACATTCTTGCAGAAGATACCTCAGATTCATAGCTGGCTCACTGCACTACCAATTCTCTGCACTACCCTTTGGCTTATCTACTGTGCCCAGGGTCTTCACAAAATGCCTGGCACCAGTAATTGCATTTTGCAGACAAAGAGGAATTCAAATATATCCCTACTTGGATGACTGCCTTATTCAAGCAAAGGACAAAGACATTCTACTACAGCATCTGGCATTTGTAAAAAGATTACTGATTTGCCTAGGGTACACAGTAAACGAAAAGAAATCAAAACTAGTACCCTCTCAAGAGATAATATTCCTGGGTGTAAGCTTAAATACAACTGCCCAGATGGCTTATCTCTCACCAGACAAACAAAGGCATCTGACTTCTTACTTCAAAGACATGGCAACAAAGACCCAGTTATCTGCAAGAAAAATTCTGCAGACTCTGGGTGACATGGCATCCTGCATTCTACTAATTCCATATGCAAAACTGCATATGAGAAAACTACAATGGTATCTAAAAAATGTTTGGACTCAACATTGCCACAGCCTGAAAACAGTAATTACTCTTATTCCCTGCCTGCAACAGGAATTTCTATGGTGGGAACAGGCCTGTCACCACAACAAGGGACAGCCATTCACCTTACCCACTGCCAGGCAAACACTAACAACAGATGCATCAGATTATGCCTGGGGGGGCACACATGGCAGGAAAATGTATTCAGGGCACATGGCCCACAAACCAAATGCATCTTCATATCAATCAAAAAGAGATGCTAGCTGTACAAAATGCCCTGACAGCTTTCAAGGACCTACCTCATCCAGGACAACTACTGATAAAGATGGACAATACTACAGTCATGTGGTACATAAACAAGCAAGGGGGCACACATTCCTACCCCCTCTGCAGGCAAGCCATGACTTTGTGGGACACAGCATTGACTTATCAAGTACATCTGCAAGCACAATACCTGCCAGGAAAGACAAATACTTTGGCAGATGAACTAAGCAGAAACCTCATGGATCCTCATGAGTGGAAACTGGACCCACAAATCTTCAACATGATAACAGGGGAATGGGGATGCCCAAACATAGATCTATTTGCTTCCCCTCACAACTGCCAGCTACAGAGATTCTGCACTCGGACTTATCACAAGCAAGCATGGAAAGTGGACGCCCTTTCATTCAGCTGGAAAGCCCTTACAGTATATGCCTTCCCGCCTCTGCCTCTCCTCTCCAAGGTACTCCTAAAGGTCAGACAAGAGAAGCCAAAAATGATACTGATTGCCCCAGACTGGCCACACCAGCACTGGTACCCAATCCTAAAGAGCTTGTCTCAAGGCCCAGCCTGGACATTGCCTCTAATACCTCATTTGCTGACCCAGCAGAACAATCAGATCCTGCACAGCCAACTCAGAACCCTAAATCTGGCTGCATGGCTGATAATGTAATCATTCAGAACACACCTCTCTCTAAAGCAGTTATGGATGTTATTTTGGAGGCCAGGAGGCCCAGCACCAGAAAATCTTATGCAGAAAAATGGAAGAGATTCTGTGCTTGGAACCAAGCACTGGGAATTGACTTGCTTGAATCAAATATTCCTCAGATTTTGCAATAACTAAATGAGATGCTGGACAAAGGCCAATCCTTCTCATCAATTAAGATCCATGCCTCTGCCATTTCAGCTCATTACAATACGGAACCACCTATTTTTTTCTCATCCACTGCTAAGACAGTTTCTCAGAGGGGCCAAAAACATAAGACCTCCAAGGAGAGCTCCAATTCCTACATGGGACCTCAATTTTGTCTTGGAAAAGCTCACTCTGCCTCCTTTCGAGCCTGACAATACAGCAGAGATAAAATACTTGTCATGGAAAACCGCTCTTCTCCTAGCAATAACTTCAGCAAGAAGAGTCTCAGAGTTACAGGCACTAATGGCTGTGGAACCTTTTATTATTTTCCATCAGGACAGGGTTTCTCTAAGGACAAACCCGACATTTATGCCTAAGGTAGTGTCCAGCATGGCTCTTAACCAAACCATACATTTGCCTAACTTTTACCCAAACCCACAGAATAAGGGAGAGAGACTTCTGCATACTTTGGACATACACAGACAGCTACACTTGTACTTGGACAAGACTAAAGCCTTCAGAAAGACTGAGCAACTCTTAGTGGCATATGCTGCAGGTTCCCAAGGAAAAGCCATTTCAAAACAGACTATTTCAAAATGGATAGCCCACTGCATTTAGTTCTGCTATTCACAACATGGCAAATCAGTGCCCAAGGGCATTAGGCCACATTCTACCAGAGCAGCAGCCACTTCAGCAGCCTTCCTCAGAGGAGTACCAACCAAGGATATTTTGGAGGCTGCAACATGGACTTCAGTGCACACTTTTACAAAGCACTACCATTTACCTCTCTACTCTAAATCCAGAGCAGGCTTTGCCACTGCAGTTCTGCAGGGCCTCATAGCCACTCCAAACTCTATTTAGGCCCAGCCGCCCTACCTCAGCTTTGGGATTCAACCCAAGTGTAATGACTGCAACAGTGAAACACGATGAACATAGTACAGTTGTGTACCTACCATAAATGTAGATGTTCAAGTGTATTTACTGTTGCAGTCCAGGTTATCCTCCCTCCATCCCCCTTTTTTCTTTGCTGGGACTCATCTGTACCTATCTATTCTATACAACCTATGTGGTGTATTTGCTTGTAGATGAAGGTTATGTGCATGCTTTTTTATGATCATAATTTTTACAGCCTACTCTTTTGGGGGCACCTGACATCTGGGGCAAGAAAAACTGAAGAAAATGGCATCGGCTGCAACTTTTATACCCCTGGTGCACTGACGTCAGGGAAGAGGTGACAGCAACCGATGCTGGACCAGGACTTTGGAATTCAGGCCGACTGTGGGTAGCCTGCCAGTAGGATAACCCAAGTATAATGACTGCAACAGTGAATACACTCGAACATCTACATTTATGGTAGTTACACAATTGTCCTTTTTCTGTTTTTTTTTCTTTGCTGTTCCTGGCATGTTTATCTGTAATGCATGTTCTCTTAGTAAACACTTCTGTTTTTCCAGATGTTAAAGAACAGAGGAAGGGGTTAGTTCTCAGACAGCATAGCAGATAACAGGACACTGGAACATTTTAAGACCCAAATGGGATTCAATTCAACGCAAATGCCACCCAGTTCAATTCCATTTTATTACCTCAATAACCTCATTCTCCTCTCTTCATATCCACTTCTACTTTTCAACCTCCTATCTTTTTCAAATTTAGACCCATCCAAACTAGTTACATACAAAACCTATTATCTAAGGTAAAACCTTGCACTCTTGTTACTGATCAACTACCTGGAGACTTTCTGAAACTAGCTGCCACATCTATTGCCTACCCTACATCTATTCTAATCAACCATTCTATCTCTGAACAGTATGTACCTCTCCTTTGGAAAAGAAGAAACAGATGAGATGTTTTCACAAACTCTGACTGTTGTGTTGTGTGTGGGGCTAGCTGGTTTATGACCAATCTACATAGCAACAATGAAGTCACAAAGGACTTTGGCTATATAATTGTGACTTACTGAAATGCTGAAGGAGTAGTTGTGGACTTGCTGTGGAAACATCTTATCTGTGAAAATAATCTAGTTATTTTAAGGTACTATTCTTCTTGTAGAAGCTTGCTGGTGTTTACAAAGAGAGCAATATGCCTTAGTAACTGAACAGTGTGCAGGCTAATCTGGGTGTGGAGGTTGGACAGTCATACCCAGGACTATAGCACTTATTTTGTCTATGCTGTTTGTGCCAAGTTTATATCTTGTGGGTTATTTCAGACATGTTCTCTTTAAGCACATTTTATATACATTCACTTTTAGCCTGCCATCACATATGGCTTGAAACTTGGCTTGAGAGAACATAAGTTGGCAGAGGAAGAATGGAGAGCAAGTTCTACCTAATTATCATCCTTTTTTTGTGAGGTGGTAAGGGCTGCATTTGGAAATTGATTGATTATTACTTCTTACTTGCCCTCTGTCAATGGTTATGAGATATACCAGTTCTGGAAGTGATTTGCAGAACTGAGGAATCACAGCCACTGGCATTATACATTCAGTGGCATTACACTGGAACCACATTATATGCACATTTATCCATGGGAAAAAAAAGGAGATGTGGTCTACCCATGGCACATAAATGTGCCCACAAAATACAGTTAGTTATAAAATAGGTTGCAGAATATGCTTTTGGTGCTAGTGTTAGGTCCATTTGATTGGTAAGGCACTGTCAAGTCAAAATCATTGCAAAGAGGTTAACTGGACAATAGGTTTTAAGCAAAGGCTTGAAACACCTGATGAGAGGGTAGCTTTGATGACTATACTCAGTGCAACAAATGACAAGTGGATACATTAACTATGGAAACAAACACAATCCCCACAAACCCATTTCAGAATGCTATGCTACTACTGCATGCAGAGTAGTACAGGGTCATGACTGCTACCTGTATGAATGCTGGGTTTGCGTTCATGATTCTGTAAATTGTGTTTGTGTATCAGACATTTGTTGTGCCTGTTTAACTGGACCTGCAGGAAGTATTGTGACATGAACATCTGTCTCAGCTGCTGGTGACCTTGATGTGGTGCACAGGCTTATTACAATGTAACTCAGTAAATGCAAGTAAAATCAGTCTTTGTTTCAGCTGTTTATGATTCTGGAGGTTTCTTGTGTTCATTGTTTACACTGAAATTTCCTTTCTAAACCTAACTTCTTAGAGGAACCTCTTTTCTGAGTGTACCTCCTTCCTTTCTCCACTAGGTGGCAGCATACTCCTGATAAAAAAGACCAGCAATAAACCTTTTTCTTTTCTGCTCCCCATATTTACTCTGCCTGAAAGTGTCTCTGCCCTTCTCCAGTGAATCAGTGGTATTTCCACCACACACTCATGCACTTTCTCTAAACAGTGTAACCTACCAAACACAAAATTCAAAGTTATATAACTGGAAAACCAAAGTTAGTAACCAGAATACCTGCACCCTAGCAGTAGCTCTCCTTTTTCAGACTCGGGTCTCTGATTGTTTTTTTTTCTGCTCCTTCCTCCCTTCTTGGCTCTTCCCGCTTCATTCACCCTGCGGGCTCACTCCGCTCCCCTACCCTGCCCCCAATTTCCACCCGCCCCACTAGTCCTACATTTATTTCTCCTCCTACAAATCCCTCCGTCTCCCCAACCAATCCTCATTCACCTTCTCCCACCTTTCTCCAACCCACCTGACTCTCACTACCACTCCCCCCACCCACCTAATATCACTTTACCCTCTTCTCTATCACTTCTGACTAACTCCACTACCATGCCCACCCTTCCCCGTACAATCCTTATCTCCATATCCTTGCCCTTCTTTCTACTACCTCTTTACCATGCCACCTCCTTTACTGATTTCCATTTATTCTCTCCCCCTTTTCCTCCTCACAACATCCCTACATCCCACTATCACAATATCTCAGCCTCTTTAGTTCCCCTCCACCCTATCCTTCTCCTAAAAGTAAAAGTTTTCCCAAACTCTACTAATTACTACAAACCCAAACCGAATCTCTACCAGTCTCTTCTATCCAAATACAAACCTAATAAACATATTCCCCTTCCCACTTACCTTTGCCTAGCCGGCGACATCCAGCCCAATCCTGGACCAAACCTCTCTCAAACAAATCTCCCCAGCACCAACATCAAATCCTCAAGTAAAAACCTCAAATTCTTCACCATCAATGCCCAAAGCTTAATAAATAAATTAACCCTCTTCCATGCTTGGCTCGACCATAACTTAACAGACATAGTAGCCATCTCTGAAACCTGGCTAAAACCTCATATAAGTGACTCTGAATTCCTTCCCCCTGGATTTCACTCTCTCCGATATGACCGCCAAAGTAGAAGAGGTGGTGGTGTAGCTTTAATCTACTCCAACCAATTGTCCATCACTCCTTACCCTAACCCCATCCCTTCTTACTCTAATGCTGAACTTGTGATTGGCCTACTAAAAATAATCATCCATAAAAGCATCTGTATCATTTCCCTCTATATAACTCCTAGTAACAACACCAATACCCTGGAAGACATACTCTCCTGGATCTCATCCAATATTAATCTAGAAACGTACATCATGGGAGATGTAAATATTGACTGGGGAAAAATCATCAACCCTAATCCCACCATAATGATCAACCTATTCAACTTCACTCAACTTACAAACTCCATTACTAGGCCTAACAAAACCAACCCTCCAGGCTCCATACTTGACTGGATCCTAGTATTTCATCTTAACAAAGGCATAAAATCTGGTGTCATTCCTGACTCATTAGGAGAGCACCTCCCTGCCATCACCCTTTGAGCTACTCCCACTTCCTCACACTCTCACCAATACATTCAGACTCGTAACCTATCTAACTTAATCCTACTACCTTCTCTGACTTCCTTAACCTAACTAACTGGAACCCCCTAAAAATACTACCATTAGACAAAGCCGTTGACTACTTCAGTTCTACATTCTTAACTGTCCTTGACTCCCTATCTCCAATTAGAACTAAAAGAGTTAAAACAAAGACCACCCCATGGCTCAGCAAAGATACAAAAAAGATAATG
This sequence comes from Protopterus annectens, assembly GCF_019279795.1. Taxonomy (NCBI): domain Eukaryota; kingdom Metazoa; phylum Chordata; order Ceratodontiformes; family Protopteridae; genus Protopterus; species Protopterus annectens. The sequence continues at coordinate 359,196,518 of NC_056729.1, read as the reverse complement.
CTACAAAGGGATAAAACGTGGAAAACCTACCTCCGCTATAAACAGCCAGAAATATTACTTAAATATAAACAATTGAGAAACCTAGCCAAAAAACGAGTCATTAGAGATAAAAAGTCTTACTACATCAAACTAAAAGAAAATCATGCAAAAAATCCTAAACAATTCTGGAACTCTATTAATTCCCTCCTCAGGCCAGGTATAAAAAACAAGCCCTGTCCAGACGCCAGCAAATCTGACCCAGAAATTGCCTCACTATTCAATACCTTTTTCACCTCTTCAATCGCTGAGATAACTAAGACCTTTACCAACAATAACCCTCCACCCCTCCCTGCTCAATCTTCCCCTCCCTCCTCTCTCCACCCTAATTTTGAACTCAAACCCATCTCCACCAATCTAATAAAGAAACTTCTTTATAAACTTAAGCCTTGCTCCAATGCCCCTGACAGCATTCTGTCCTCCTTCCTAAAAATAGCTTCAGATGCTATTACTCTGCCTATCAGCATCCTGATCAATAGATGACTATTTGAATCTTATATACCCAAACTATGGCGTACTGCATTTATTCTTCCACTCCACAAGGGTGGCAAAAATTGTAATGTCTCCAATTTCCGCCCCATAGCCATCCTCTCTCCCATTTCCAAAATTCTTGAAAAATGCATCCACCTGCAGCTCTTGCCATTCCTTACCAAATACCAGCTACTCTCTCCTACCCAACATGGATTCCACCCAGGACACCCTTCTCTCCTTCTTACATTCTGTCAACTCAGCCCATGAGTCTGGTAATATGGTATCTTCTGTTCTGCTGGACTTATCCAAAGCCTTTGATAACATCTCTCATACCCACCTTCTAAACCATCTCTCTAATCTCAACCTTTCCCGAAAAACTCGCTCATGGTTCTCTAGCTATCTTTCAAACAGGTCCCAAGCCGTGAAATGGGGCCAAGCCACCTCCTCTTTCCTTCCTACCCCCACCGGTGTACCCCAAGGTTCCATACTTGGCTCATTGCCATTCAATATCTTTATTAATGACTTCCACAAAGCCATTCCTAACACCAAAATTGTGCAATACGCTGACAATTCCACTTTGATCTGCTGCATCACTAACCTAACAGAGCTCCAATTTCTGACACAAAATGCCTTCTCAACCAATGAAAACTGGATGCTCCAAAATCACCTCTCACTAAATGCCAACAAAACTAAAATCCTTCTATACTCCACCTCAAAATCCTCCCCTCTTGATAATAACTCTCTTCAAATTACCAGCCTCAATAACTCCTCTATTGAGATTGTACCCTCTGCCAAACTTCTTGGTGTCACAATTGACAATCAACTAAAATGTAACACTCATATCCAGCTAAACATCAAGAAAACACACATAAAACCTGGCCTACTTTACAGAAACAACCGCTTCCTCTCTCCTTCCACCAGACTAACTCTTGCCTCTACCTATCTCCTTCCCTCTCTTATGTATGGCACTCCTCTGCTCACTAATTTATCTTCCACACTCACCTCCAAACTGGAAGTTTGTTACAACAATATCTCCAGATTTGCTACCAATGCATAATCCTCCTCTCATCACTGCACCTCCCTTCACTCTTTAAACTGTCTTGAACTCCCCAACCTACTTGACTTTCACCAAATAACCACAGCCCACAAATTACTATTCCAACCCACTAACTTCCCTGCTCTATCCAACATACTACAACCATATACCCCCCTCAGACCCCTTAGATCTTCTCACCAAAACCTGATCACCGTTCAAAAACCCAAGTGCCCAGCTGGTCAGTTTCTCTTATCCTTTACCCTAGCAAAAAATGGAATGCTCTACCCTCCTCTCTAAGGACCTGTAACAACCATAATAAATTCAAAACTTAACTTCATTCCTACCTCTACCTAAACAGGAAATGCAACTGCACTCTTCCACCCATACCTCTCAAGCCCTCCTCCCCCTTCACTCCAGGCTAACTTTTTTTTCATTCCTAACCTCACTCTCAACTGCTGATTTGTATATGTAACTAAATAGTAAAATCTAGCTATTATGCTATAAGCTTGTTTTTACTTTCTGAACAAAAATTGTAATTGTTTTTGTCTTATTCTTGTTGAAGAAACACATTGTTTGTATTACAAACTACCTTTGAAATTTTCATGTTAATAAACTTTGTTCTGTGGAGCTTTTCTCCCCGGGCCTCCACTGAAAAAGGGCCCTCAAGCCCAGTGAACCTCCCCGGTAATCAAACTGGAATAAATAAATAAATAAATAAATATACAAATACATCATGCAAAAGGAATGTCTAAAAGCATACTGGTGTCATGGACAATAGCCATTTTTGATGGTTCCCCATGCTGAATTTGATATCTGCTCCCATATTGCTAATACTGACATTGTCTATTCCCTAGGTATGTCCCGTGACTGCAAATACAGTAACAGAGTTTACCATAAAAAATGCTTTAACCACAACAGCCAACAATAATATTGTCTGCTTCGTCACATGCACTGTTTATGTAAGTATTACAAAACAAAAAACTCATTTTGTCATTTTTACTGCTATTTAGTACCAAAGCTAGTAGGACAAACTTAACAACTGAAATAACTGGCTATTCAGCATAAAACTGTGCTGCCCAAATGTAATATGTGCTCCTCTGAAAATATTTGAACTCTACTTTGCTGACTGAACCTGTTCAGGGTCTCAGGTGACATTTTTATTTACACATTATGGTGACTGATAAGTAATAGGGTGGCCACGGTGGTGTAGCAGTTAACATTGCCACCTCACAGCAAGAGGTTCTCCGGTTCGATCCTCGGCAGGGGTGCTTTCTGTGTGGAGTCTGCATGTCCTCCTTGTGGTCATGTGGGTTTCCTCTGGGTGCTCCGGTTTCCTCCCACATCCCAAAGACATGCTGTAGGTGGATTGGACACTCTAAATTGGCCCTAGGTGTTGAGTGTGCATGTGTGTACCTTCTGTGGAAGGTTGGGTGCCGGGCAGGCAGCTCGACACTGTAAAACTCCACTGCCAATCATGAGCGGACAGATGATCCGCTGTGGCAACCCCTAACCAGGAAAAGATGAAAGAAGAAGGTAACTGATAAGTAATACACAGTATTTTACATTATTCTGGAAAGTAATATTTGGCATTATAGTAGTACTTTTCTGATTGTATCTGTGACATTCTGATATTATAAGATGGAGCACATATTTTAATAAAGCAAGCTGTATTTATTTAACTAATGCAACAGATTTTAATAAAAAAAATCATGCAGTTCTAATGAGATATTAAATGATTTACAAATACACTAAAGAATGCCAATCTTCCTCAAGGATCACTTTACACCAGATTTCCCACTCTGCGACTGTATATATAAATATATATATATATATATATATATATATATATATATATATATATATATCTATGTAGTTGTTCATAGGTTCATAGTTTCATAGGTAGGTACTAGGCTATTGGCCCTAGGGCCTAAATAAGCCTAGCCAAAAGGTACCCTGGCTTTCGCAACCCAAGAAAATTATTTTCCTGTGCCCCTGTCGAGCAGAGCCACAGAGATGATCCCCGGAATGAATTTCCTATTTTCCATCCAATCATCAAGATTTTTCTTGAAGAGTGCTAATGAGGAGCTCTGACACAGATAGGTAGTTTGTTCCAGAGTACGGGAAGTCTCTGGGACATGAATCTATCCCTCTACCATGTTCTGTTTATTGTGGTGACAAGGTTTAGGTACCTAGAGCGTGTAACTCAGAGGGATTGGGATTTCTTTAAGTGGAGCATGTCCAACAGCTCTGGGTTTGACATAGCTTTGTACGTTATTCAGAGATCACCTCTGAGTAGACAATATGCGACAGAGTAAAGCTGGATTTTTTTGAGACGGTCTGCGTAGGGCATTTGTTTGAGGCTGGTAATTCTCTTTGTGAGATATTTCTATGGCCTTTCCAGTTGTTGTAGATGTCTTGGGAGGTGCATACCAAAAGGGGCTTTGTACTCTATAATGGGTCTAATGAGTGATGAGTAGAGGGGAACAATGACCTCTTCTTTCCTGGATGAGATACCTTTTGTGATGAGGTGTGCCACATAGAAGGATTTCCTGACTACTGCGACAATGTGATTATCAAAGGAGAGACTACTGTCCACCTGTGTCCCAAGGTTTCTTATCACACTTTCAGTGTTAAGTAGACTGCAACCTATATGGTAGCTCATGGGTATAGAGTTTTTACCAAAGGGGGTGACAATGCACATTTTGGCATTGAGCTTGAGGCCATGGCTTTGACACCAGGCATCTGTCTCAGTGAAGCCCTTTTGTAGGATGTCCACATCATTAGAAGTTTCAATTATGGCTCCTAGTTTGCAGTCATCTGCGAACTTCATTAGTCAAAGACCTTCTGTGTTAGCCTGTACTTCAGAGAAGTAGATCCCAAACAGGAGAGGACCCAGGACTGAACCCTGTGGCACTCCACTTGTCACTGTTCTGAAGTCGGATTTGGAGTCTGCTACTTTCACAGTGTGGGTTCTGTCAGTGAGCCAGTTGGCAACCCATCTTGTGACATAGGGATTTATACCTAGTTTAGTGAGTTTATCTATAATTCCAGAGTGAGGGATGGTGTCAAAAGCCTTGGCAAGATCTAGATAGGCTGTGTGAACCACCTTATCCTTGTCTACGGCTTTGGTGACTGCTTCAAAGAAGTCTATCAGGTTTAGGAGACATGATCTGCCTTTTACAAACCTTAACTGGGTGGCATCCAAACTTTGGAGATTACCAATGTCTTTGTTTATAAGTTCCATGGCCTTGCAGACCAGGCTCGTTAGGCTAATGGGGCAGTAGTTCCCAGGGTCCGTGGTGGCTTCCCCTTTGTGGAGTGGGACAACCATCGTGGTGCACCATTCAGTTGGCACAAAGCCTGAGGTGAGGCTATGACTGAACATGGTGCTTAGGTGGGGTGGCAGTTCATTCTGTAGTTTGTGTAGAATGCAGCCTGGGATGTTGTCAGGTCCCATGGATACTGTGTTCTTGGCTTTGGAGAGTGTGGTTTTTACCTGTGCAGCCATGATTACAGGAACTTTGCATTCTTCCAGTGCAGAGATGGGCCCTTTAGGGTGTGAGAGGGGGGTAAAGTTAGCATTTAACCTATCTGCCAGGATGTTGGCAATATCAGTTGGTTCTGTATATTTAGTGCCATTGTGCTGTAACTCAGAGCAGATCTGAGTGTTGCCATTGAGATTCTTGACATAGCTATAGAATGCTTTGTGGTTGTCTTTAGCATCAGTGGTGATTTTGTTTTTGTAACTAGCTTTGGAGGATTTTATGAGGGATCTCAGCTTCTTACTGAGGCTGACCAGGGAGTTCCTCCAATCATGGGATTTTACTCCTTTTAGCAACAGTTTCTTTCTTCTGTTGTAGAGTTTGTTTATGGCAGGGCACCACCAGATTGGCTTCCCTTTTTTGTAGGATAGCATCTTGGTTCTGTTAGGGATAGCATGATCCATGCACTCGTGTAAGTGCTTATAAATTCCATTTGTGTAGGATTCAGCAGTCGTACCTCTATTGTCCATCTACATGGGTGTCGTGAAGTTTGCCACTTCCGTCTTAAGAAGCGTGAAGTTGGCTTTGAAGATTTTTTTTACAGTGGTTTCCCTAATGAAGGGTGGGAGTGAGATGTGGATGTCTAGGGTGATTAGCTTGTGTTTGGATCTGACTAACAAGGAATTGACCTCTGGTGTGGAACACCGGTCATCCATGTTGGTAATGACCAAGTCTAGGATATTGCTGCCCCTGGTGCGGATGTGGATAAGTTGATCCAAGTTGCTGGAATTTATGAATTCCAGAAAACGTTGAGCAAAAGAGTTGGTACATGAGTAGTTTTCCCAGTTAATAGTGGGGGTAGTTGAAATCATCCATTATTAGGGTGTTGGGTTGTATCCTAGTATTTTCCAGTTTATCAAGAAATGAGGAGTGGGAATCCTGGGGCATGGTGGGGGATCTGTAGCAAGTTACAGTTTGGATTGCGGTCTTGCCCAGAGTTAGTTGCACTTGGATAATCTCGGATGCATTATGCCGAGCAACTAGCCTGGAGGTGTGGATATCCTAAATGAATATGGACACGCCTCCACCTTTAGTGTTTCAGTCCAGGTTAGGTGGCCGAAAGGTGTGCTATGAATTATAGCCTAGTAACTGAGGGGTGCTCTCTGGAGCCTTGAACCAGGTCTCTGTCACTGCACAGATGTCAATGTTCTCCATTTTAAGGAGTGCCTCGAGTGAATAGACGTCTAGCATTGAGTAGCATTACCCTCAGATTTTGCTTGCTTGTACCTGTTATGGTGGTGAATTTGTCATTTGAACCTTGCCTAAAAAAGGCACTATATGGGTAGCAAGAGCCTTAGCCAGTATTTGGAATCCCAAGTGTGACAGGTGCAGGCCATCTCTAGCAAAGCATCACGGTCTGTCGATCATATCATCCCAGGCAGACAGATACTGGATCCTCTTAGAATGACACCAGAAGCTTAGCCAATTGTTGAAGTCAATCATTTTGTCCTTATATGGCGGATCCTGGCACCTGACAGGCAGCTGACAGTAACTTTCTCCTTGCTTAGCCTGGTGAGTGGAACATCAGTGTGCCTGACTATAGAGTTACCTATGACTAGAGTGTTGGGTATGTTGTTATGCCTTATGGGCTGTGGTTGAGTGCCACACTGAGTTTGTGGGCTATGTGTCATTTGGGTTGTGTTGGGAGGGGTGGAGGTTGCTTGCATTTCTGCTTTGGAGGTCTCTGTTGCTTGAGCAGATTTTTATTGAGAGCCTCCATGAATATAGGTGTGTGTTTTGTGTTGCTATATGTGTGTTTTGGTGGTGTAGGTTTTGAGGGACTACGTGATGAGTGTGGTGTGGTGCAAGTGTTTACCTTCTCCTCTTGACTGTCTAATCCAGTCTTGGGTGAAGAAAGCTTTGCTTCCAGTTTGGCTATATAAGTGCATCCCTCACAGGCTGTAGTGTTGGGTGGTAGGAGGAGAGGGTATTCTGTGTACATGAGGCAATTGCTGCATTGCCCCAAGATGCCCAGATTCATCAGGTAGACAGGAGAAAGCACCGGGAGCTGACCCTTAGACATGTCTGGATAGGTGTTTATTTATTAAGTACTAAAAACTGTTTTCCTCTAGACAAGTGAGGAAAGTTGAGTGCTGTAGTAATTTTTAGCTTATTTAGTGCTTACAATGAGTGCTGAGCTCAAAGAAACCGATTTGAGTGCTAAAATTAAAAAACTGGCTAGTTCTAAGGGAAAATTTGAAGAGCAGACTTTATGGCACTGGGAATAGTTTAACCCTAGCTAAGTGGAGATGCATAAAGTGTATTAGTGTATTTGTTTTAATATAACAGTAGCAAATGAGTAAACTGATTTAAACAAATTAACCAATTAACCAATAAAAAGCTAAAAACTGAGCCCCATTCCAGCAGTCTTTGATCAAACAAGTTCTAACTGAACCTTCTTCAAAAAAAGATGATCTGTATTAGTGCTCAAGTTATACAAACAAAGCTAGATTCAGCAGGTCTGAATTTAGTCTATGCTACAGCAAACAAGGCATACCAATTTCAGAAAGAAACAGTTCAAATAAGCAGGCACAATAAGCCGTTAACCAGAATTTCCCAGCTCAGAAGGGCAGAATCTACCCTCTCCTCCCACATGAGTGCAGACCACACCTTCTTAATGTAAAATAACTGGCCCAAAGCCCAAGTGCTTAAACCAGAACTAATGCTCTTTTAGAATAACAGACACTAAGACTTCAGTCATCAACTCCCAACTTAGAAGGATGTAAGCTACCTGTCCTGCCTGTTGCTTTTTTTTTTTATTTCATGGTCAACATTTCGAATGTCGATCATATGGTTTCGGCCATATGGTCTTCGACATTCTGAAATGTTGACCATGTATAGTAGACCCATATATATATATATATATATATATATATATATATATATATATATATATATATATATGGTTTACTATTGAAATTGCGATCGAACTTAGTCGAACGGCCACTTCTGCGACGTATTTACGTGAACTGAAACCGCGAAAATTGTTCACAACCGACAGGCATTTGACGTTCGACATTACCGCCGCACAACACCTCCACACCCATGCTACCATGGCTCACGCGGGGCGCAGGATCTGCCGTTCGCACAATCGGATTCGACGCGGTGACATTCGCCTTCAGCCTTCGGCGCAAGTCGATCCACACATAAGTCTTCGGCATTTCAATAGTAAACCTATATATATATATATATATATATATATATATATATATATATATTATCTATATATATATGTGTGTGTGTGTGTGTGTGTGTGTGTGTGGATCTACCTCACAAGCTCAAAGTTTCAAAACTTCGAACTCCAAATGGTCGAGAACGTAAGATCGAAGTTTTGAAACTTTGAAATTGCTATAAAAATAAAATGCAAAAGAAAAAATTTTCTTTTACATTTTTGCAGGGGGAAGCCCCCGGCACCCCCCAAAACCCCTTCTAAATAAATATGCCAACACTGAGTAAATTTCCCATTCTGCACTGTATGGCATTCTCCATTCAAAACGTTCAAAGTTTCAAAACTTCAATCTTATGGTTACGACCATTTGAAGTTTGAAGTTTTGAAACTTTGGGCTTGTGAAGGGAATGCATATGTGTATATATATATATATATATATACATATATATATATATATATATATATATATATATATATATATATATATATATATATATATATATATATATATATATATATATATATATACTGTATTGTTTGCATGAACCACCTTGCCTTCATCCACAGCTCTGTTGACTGACTCAAAGAAGTCGACCAAGTTGAGCAGGCATGATCTACCCTTCACAAAACCAAACTGTGTTGGATGCAGTTTGGAGATTCCCAATATCTTTGTTTATTAGGTCCATGATGATGCGCTCCTTAGCTTTGCATATCAGACTCATCAGGCTAATGGGGCAATAGTTCCCAGGGTCTGTAATCGCTCCTCCTTTGTGGAGAGAGAGATAACTATAGCAGTGCACCATTTGGTAGGGACAAAGCCTGAGCTGAGGCTGTGATTGAACAGGGCACACAGGTGAGGTGCCAGTTCACTCTGTAGTCCATGTAGAACACAGCCAGGGATATTGTCAGGTCCCATAGAAGCTGTATTCTTGGCCTTGGACAGTGCTGTTTTAACCTGTGCAGCAGTAATACTGGGTGCCTGGCAATCTACTGATGCTGTGATTGGTCCTTTGGGGGGGGGGGTAAAGTTGACACTGAATCTGTCAGCCAGTATATTGGAAATATCTGTTGGCTCGGTATAGGAGGTACCATTGTACAGTAGCTGAGATCAAATCTGGATATTGCCATGGAAATTCATTACATAACTATAGACGGCCTTCTGGTTGTCTTTACTATCTGCTGCAATCCTGTTTTCATAGCTAGCTTTAGAGGATTGTTGAGGGATCTCAACTTTTACTTGAGGCTGATAAGGGAGTTTTTCCAGTCTTGGGAGTTCACCTTATTCTGCATCAGTTTCCTCCTTCTGTTGTAGTGTTTGTTTATGGCAGGGGACCACCAGATTGACTTCCTCTTTTTTCAAGAGAGCGTCTTGGTTCTATTGGGTATGGCGAGATCCATGCATTTGTGTATGTGTTCTTACAGTGCATTGGTGTATGATTTGGCAGTCATGCAACTATTCTTCATTTGCATGGGTGCCATGAAGTTAGCCACCTCTGTTTTTAGGAGCCCAAAGTTTGCTTCGGAGACGTTTTTCATGGTAGTTACCTTTTTGAGGGTGGGTGGGAGGGATGTGTATTTCCAACGTGATTAGTTTGTGGTCAGATCTAACCAGGGAGGAGTTGACTATTGATGAAGAGCAATGGTTGCCCATGTTAGTAATGACCAGGTCAAGGATGTTGCTACCTCTAGTGGGGGTAAGAATGAGCTGGTGCAGGGCATTGGAATTAATGAATTCCAGGAAACGTTGGGCATGTGTATTGGTACAAGAGTAGTTTTGCCTGTTAATGAAGGGGTAGTTGAAGTCACCCAGTATGAGAGTGCTAGGTTGGACCCTAATATTCTCCGGGGTGCTTTGGAATGTGGAGTATGAGTCTTGGGATCATGGTTGGGGACCTATAGCAGGCTATGGCTTGAATCGCTGTCTTACCCAGTGTTAGCTGCACCTGAAGTATCTCTGATGCTTTATATTGGGCTACCAGTCTGGAGGTGTGCACATCTTTTATGAATATGGAAACACCAGCGCTTTTGGAGTTTCGGTCCAAGTTCTGGGGCCGAAAGGTGTGGAATGAGTTATAGCCTGGTAGTGCAGGGGTGCTTTCTGCTGCTTTAAACCAGGTCTCACACCCTGGAGAATATTAGGGTCCAACCTAACACTCTCTTAACTAGGCAACTTCAACTACCCCTCCATTAACTGGGTAAACTACTCTAGTGAGGTACATGCCAAATGGGGCATTGTACACGATGATTGACCTAATGAGGGAAGAGTAGAGGGAGACAATGACCTCTTTCTTCCTGGATGCAAAACCCTTAGTAATGAGATGTGCCACATAGAAGGACTTTCTGGCCACAGTGGCATTGTGGTGATCAAAAGAGAGGTTCCTGTCAACCTGTGTTCCCAGATCTCTTATAACGCCTTCTGTGTTCAGTGGACTACCATCAATGTGGCAATTCATGGAAAATGGGTTTTTCAATACACTTGCCCAATGCTTCCTGGAGTTCATTAATTCCAATGCCCTGGACCAGCTCGTTCTTACCCCCACTAGAGGTAGAAACATCCTTGACCTGGTTATTACTAACATGGGCGACCATTGCTCTACACCAATATTCAGCTCCTCCCTGGTTAGATCCAACCACAAACTGACCCCCCTCTCCGCAAAGGTAACCACCATGAAAAACTTCTCCAAACCTAACTTTGGGCCCCAAAAACAGAGGTGGCTAACTTAACGGCACCCATGCAAATGGAGAATAGTTGTGTGACTGCAGAATCATACACCAATGCACTGTACGAACATGTACACAAATGCATGGATCTCGCCATACTCAACAGAACCAAAATGCTCTCCTCCAAAAAAAGGAAGTCAATCTGGTGATCCCCTGCCATAAACAAACTCTACAACAGAAGGAGGAAACTGATGTGAAATAAGGTGAAGTCCCAAGACTGGAAAAACTCCCTTATCATCCTCAACAAAAAGTTGAGATCCTTCATCAAAGCCTCTAAAGCTAGCTATGAAAACAGAATTGCAGCAGATAGTAAAGGCAACCACAAGGCCTTCTATAGTTATGTAAAGAATCTCCACGGCAATACCTAGATTTGCTCTGAGCTACTGCACAATGGTACCTCCTATACCGAGCCAACAAATATTGCCAGTATACTGGCTGACAGATTCAGTGCAAACTTTACCCCCCCCCACACACACACACAAAGGACCAATCACAATACCAGTAGATTGCCAGGCACCCGGTATTACTGCTGCACAGGTTAAAACAGCACTGTCCAAGGCCAAGAATACAGCTTCTATGGGACCTGACAATATCCTTGGTTGTGTTCTACATGAACTACAGAGTGAACTGGGACCTCATCTGTGTGCCCTGTTCTATCACAGCCTCATCTCAGGCTTTGTCCCTACCAAATGGCACACTGCTACAGTCATTCCTCTCCACAAGGAAGGAGCAACTACAGACCCTAGGAACTATCGGCCCATTAGCCTGATGAGTCTGATATGCAAAGCTAGGGAACTCATCATTATGGACCTAATAAATAAGGATATAGGGAATCTCCAAACTCTGGATCCCACACAGTTTGGTTTTGTGAAGGGTAGATCATGCCTGCTCAACTTGGTCAACATCTTTGAGTCAGTCACCAGAGTTGTGGATGAAGACAAGGTGGTTCATACAGTCTACCTTTATCTGGCCAAGGCTTTTGATACCATTCCCCACTCAGGAATCATAGAAAAACTCACTAAGCTTGGCATCAAACCCTATATCACAAGGTGGGTTGCAAACTGGCTCATAGATAGAACCCACAGTGTGAAAGTAGCTGACTCCAAGTCAGACTGCCAACTAGTCATGAGTGGAGTCCCACAGGGTTCGGCCCTGGGTCCTCTCCTGGTTGGTATCTACTTCTTTGAAGTCCAGGCCAACACAAAGGGACTCTGGCTGACAATGTTCGCAGATGATTGCAAGTTGGGAGCTATTAGTAACTCCCCAAGTGATGTTGACATCCTACAGAAAGGCCCCACTGAGAATGACTATTGTCAGTACCATGGCCTTAAGCTCAATGCCAAAAATGTGTCATCATCCCCTTTGAGAAAAACCCAGTTCCTATGAATTGCCACATTGATGGTAGTCCACTGAACACAGAAGGTGTTATATGAGATCTGGGAACACAGATTGACAGGAACCTCTCTTTTGATTACCACATTGCCACTGTGGACAGAAAGTCCTTCTATGTGGCACATCTCATGACTAAGGGTTTTGCATCCAGGAAGAAAGAGGTCATTGTCTCCCTCTACTCTTCCCTCATTAGGCCAATCATTGAGTACAATGCCCCATTTGGCATGTACCTCACTAGACATTAGCAACAACTGGAGAGGCTTAAAAAGTACCTCACAAAGAGGATCCTAGGCCTTAAACACCTGTCCTATATGGACAGACTCAAAAAACTCCCAACTATTCTCTGTTTCATATCACCTACTTAGAGGCAATCTATGCTTGATTTACAAAGCCATGTCTGAACCAGCTCTGTTAGAAATGCTACATCTAAAGAAATCCCATTCCCTCCACACCACACCCTCCAGAGACCTCAACCTCATTACCACAATTAACAGAACATGCTGGAGGGACAGGTTTATAACTCAGAGACTGCCCATGCTATGGAACAGAATTCCTATACATGTTAAGCAGAGCACCTCGCTGACCCTTTTCAAGAGAAATCTTGATGAGTGGATAGGAAACAGAAAATTCACACCGGGGATAACTCCAGTGACTCTTCTCAACTGAGGCACTGGGAACTAAGGTCAGGTGGCACTATGCCAGTATAATCCTATGGCTAGGCTTGTAAAGGCCCCTCGGCCATTAGCCTAGTACACACCTATGAACCTAAGGGTGTGAAACCATGCAGGCTTCTCCAGTTAAAATTATCTGTATCTAACTAATGGAATTAGCAGTGAGTAACAATGAGTAATGTTTTATATTAGACATGTTTCTATAAATTCTCATGTAGTATCTTAGAGCCAAGCATAATTTCATTTAAATCAGACAAAAATGAAACCTTTGTTTTCTGCGGCTGTGTAGCAAAATCCGAACCAAAGTCTGCAGACAATGAAATTCTTTAAATTCTGGGCTATACACAGTACTGCAGTTATACAGACTGGAGAATATAATAATGCATACAACCCAGCTAGTATATCCAGTTAGGGCTCAGGTTCTTTTTTTTTTTTTTAACAAGAACATCTTTATTAAATTATGTATGACATAGGCCAAGTTACATTTACAGTTCACCCCATGGATCACTCCAGTGGCTCTACTTGATAGAGGCACTGGGAACTAATGTCAGGCGGCACAATGTCAGGGCACTTCTATGGACTAGGCTTGTAAAGGCTTCAGGGCCATTAGCCTAGTATACACCTATGAACCTATGAACCATAAATGAAAATAAACCGTAGCAACACAAACTTAGTCGCAAACGTTATACATTCCAAACCGTGCCGACACAACTGTAGCTGCAAACATTATACATCGCTTATAATATATCTGGTCATTGTCAGGCAACCATTAAATGGCTCATTCAAATCCTGCCTTCTTTTAAACCTTTTTCCTAATCTGCATGTACTGATCCTATATTTCCCATTTTTTCCTATGAAATTTGCTCCTACCTTTTTTCTAAAGATCCCAGCTCCGGTTGTTTTATCTCTGTTATTATCTTTGCTACTTCTAGTAAAGTTGGCTTAGACTTTGATTTCCATTTTCTAGTAATTGCTTTTTTGGCAGTCATCATAATTAGACTTAGCAAGGCCTTAATATGTATAGGCAATTCAGATTCTGTATCATATTCCCTAGTTACTCCAATTTGCTCACACTGGGACTGCGGTTCTTGATCGTGAAACTGCTCTTCAGGTGGAAAAAAGTTCTGGCAGTGACAGTGGAGAGACTGTAAGTGCCAGTTCTATAACAGCAAACATTCCAGGTTACAGTTGTAAAATCACCACTACTAAGCATCATTAAAATTGCATACATACAAAGAAACATAACACATAGGACAAGGTATTACAGAGACCATAAATGCTTGTAGAAAAAATGTGTCTTTTGATGACCATTATATGGATCTTTAATCTTACAAGGTGAATAATTTCACAGAATACAAACTGTAAAAGCAAAACTTATAGCACATGAGTGTAGTTGACTGTAGGAGCCTGAATGAGCAGAAGGCAACAGTATGGTGGTCCAAGTAAGCTAGGTATTTCACATAAGCAGAGCTCTGATCAGAGGTGACCAGTTGTGTTGGTAGTACTCTGTCATGGGTAGCTCTTTACTACACTGTAGGCAGTACAATGACTACATAACCAGATTACTATGGAAAGACAAAGCAGCAGTAACTGACATCCTGTCTGCACTGTTCTACATAGGTTGTAGCCATTACTTATCTACACTAGGAAATCCTAGGCAATGGTTCCAAAGTTTGGAAAGGAAAGCAAGAATTAAGTCCTCTACTTCTTTGAAATTCTAGGCCATAGACAGCATTGCAATCATCCAGCCTGGAGAACATCAAGTTGTATGCAACCCACTAGTACATCCAGTTTGGGGCTCAAGTCCTTTGTCCTAAGGCTGCTCATCAGATGGAAAGGAAGTGATTGGTACACAGACTGTAAGTGTCATTTCTGTTGTTGCATCAGGTTACACACCTCACCAAAAGAGGTCAACTTAGTGTAGTGCACCCGCAAGTGTAGCTGAAGAAGATATGGGTTCATTCCTACCTGACTCTGGTGACACCCCTTCTTTAGGCCCAACACCCCAAGGTGGCAAGTGATAACAGATTTTATTCTAGGTGACACTTTAGTTTTAAAGGACAATAGCACAACAACAAACAAATTATTTCAACAGTGCACCAGTTAGCAGTAAGGCAGAGTGTGATATGCATGTAATGAAACCATACATTTACCCCCTTCCCCAGAACTCAACAGAAAAGATCTTGACATTCAAACATGCACATGAAGGTCATATCAATGAGCAGTAAAGCTTTTATAATGCAGCAATACAAACATGGAAAAAAATGCAATATCATTGAGGGAAAAAAGGGGGTTTATAATACAACAGTACAGATATGAAAAAGATGCAATGTCACTGAGCAGTAGAGATTCTTGAAGGCAGCAGTACTAACATGAGAAAAATGCAATGTCACTGAACAATAAAGATTTATAATGCAACAATATAAATATGAGAAAATGCAATGTCATTTAGCAATAAAGTGTCTTTAAGGCAATAGTACTAACTCCCTCTATCCCCTAGATCAATCTAAACAGACCAACTATGAGACACTGTATTGTACCCTGTTCAGTGGCCAGTGACTACTTACAGTCCTACTGCTGGCATGATAGGGCCCAAGGTTGGAGCTCATATGGATCCCAGCTATTTGTAATCCAGAAAGCATTTAGGGGGGAATCTCCTATCTTATAAAAGTATAAAAAAATGATGGCCAAAAGCCTCTTTCCACTCCATTGAGAATATCCTTGTGACCAGGCACTGCAGTTCCTTCGACGAGAAAAATGGAAAATCACACGCCAGAACTCTGGTAGTCATCTATGGCATCTCTGCACTAGGCCCAAGGGAACTCCTTTTCTTGCTGAATCATATGCAGGCGTGGAACTACTGGTTTCAGAACTTCTCTCCTGAATCCACAAAATACCATCATCCAGGATTTCCACAAGAGACAGGCGCAAACTGCTACCTCACTTCTCTGTCCCAAAACACTAGAAGAAAAAAAATCCAGTCATGCTGCAAGGCCCTTTTCCCTTCAGCTAGTCTTTCAGTCTTCCCTCCTTCAGCTAGTGTTCCAGTCTCCTCTCTTTCCTTTCGACATTGTCTTTTATATTCCGGAAAAGAAGCTCCACCTTGTGGTATAATGGGACACTACAGTCTATTACTTCTACAATGAAATACAGTGGGAGTTACACTCTCCCCCCACTTGAAAATCTTGAGTCCTCCCAAGTCAGAGGTAGATTAGGAACAAAATATTTACAAGCACTATTGCACCATCAGCTGAAAAATATTTTGGGCGCAGACTCTCCAATGAGCTGTGGTCACAGTTTCCTGTGTACTATGTCCCAAAATGTCATATGTAAGTCAATGAGGGGGCCTAATCAGTCTCTACAGTTTTTGTTCAGGAGAGACAACTAAGGAATTTTGCTCGGAAGGTTTGTCACTCACAGTACATTCAATGTACAGTTCTTCAGTAGGCATTTTGTCTACTTCTAAGATCTCCTCTTGTATAACTTCACTTTCTTTTTCCATAACGGTATGACTGTCCTCAGCACTATTTTCTGAAGTTTGCATAGCAGAACCTCCATCAGTATCAGGTTCTGCAAAAGGTACAGAAACACCACTTAGTCTATTGTCAGGTCTGGGTTGTTCAAAATGACAAGGAATGAATTCTGGTGCATTTACATTGAGATTACAGCACATGGGGTCTCGAACATCTTCATAAAAAAGCCCACTGACACCCCAGTCATCATCACTGTCCTCCTCACTTTCAGCAGAAGGAAGCATGGGCTCTTGAACATTGGAGAGGATATTTCCTCTCTGCCTTAGTCTTCTGGATCTCCTTGAGTTAGGCTTCCACTGAGCCATTCTGGGTTTCGGATTCATAAGTCTCACTGACTTTGCCAAATGCTTTAAGTTGCTGGGGTGCCAGGTTTTGATAGGTCCTTCTTTCCCCTCAGGGCAAACTTGGTAGACAGGGATATTAGGTAGCTGAGAACAAATTAGGTAAATTTCAGACCCCCAGTGGTCAGCTTGTTTATGCTTTCCTTGTAGACCCAAATTCCTCAAAAGGACTCAGTCCCCTGGTGGCAAATCATGCATCTTCACTTTCTTGTCATAGTGAGCCTTGTTTCGCAAATGTCTTTGTCCTGTTGATTTTTCAGCTAGCTCATAGGCCTGTCTGAGGTTCTTCTTGAGTCTCTCCACATAACTGCCATGAGATCGCACTGGTGTATCATCAGCTGTGACTCCAAAGGTGGCGTCAACAGGAAGACGAGCTTCTCTTCCAAACATTAGGAAGTAAGGTGAGAACCTTGTAGCATCATTTTCAGTACTGTTGTGAGCATGCAGCACTGTGGCTACATGTCTACTCCACTTACTCTTCTTCTCAGCAGATAGTGTCCCCAACATATCTAGTAAAGTTCTGTTGAAACGCTCCGGCTGCGGATCCCCTTGAGGATGATAAGGAGTGGTGCAAATTTTTTGAACTCCCAAAAGAGTGAGTAGTTCATGGACAAGCTTACTCTCAAAATCACTTCCTTGGTCAGAGTATATCCTCTTTGGCAGGCCATAGTGTACAAAGAACTTCTCATCTAGATTTGCCACTGTAATAGCTTTCTGATTGCTAGTGGGAAATGCTTGAGCGTACCTGGTATAGTGGTCTGTCACCACCAGCACACTACTGATCCTGCCTTCACCCGGTTCAATGCACAGAAAATCTATACAGACCAGTTCCATGGGTCCACTACTTTCCATTTGACCCAATTAAGCAGCTCTGGTCGGCAGACTCTTTCTCTGAATGCAACGAAGACAAGTACGACAGTAATCCTCAACATCTTGCTTCATGCATGACCAATAGAACCTGTCTCGTACCAGACCCATAGTTCTGTCATAACCAAGATGACCATGTTCATCATGCAATGACCAGAGTACTACTTCTCTATACTTCTGAGAAAGCAACAATTGCCATTTTTCACTGCTGAGTGCACTAGGAAATCTCCTATACACTAGTCGATTCTGTATGTGGAGTCTGTCCCATTCTTTGGCCAAAAGGCTTGCCAGAGGATGAATATCCACGTGAATCATATTAACTTGTTTCTTCTTTAAAGCAGCTAACACCAACTGACCTAAGGGGTCTTCTCTTTGATCTCTCCTGAGGTCACTGTTACTCAAAGCTGGTAGCAATGAAGCCTGCAAAATAACCAGATTACAGTAAGCTTGGGGTGTGCTTGCTGCAGACAGACACAACGTTTGGGACCAACATTTAGTGTGTTGATATCAGGTTGCAATCTGACACATAGCTCTCACCCCTGGCTTTGGAATTTCCACCCATTCATCGTCGGGATGTAAATCTCCCTGCAGTCTTCTGGACAGACCATCAGCATCTCCATTTTCATGTCCTGGGTGATATTTCAAACTGAAATTATAGTTGCATACAGTTACCGTCCATCTGTGGCCAGTAGCATCTAGCTTTGCAGTGGTCTGGATGTATGTCAGAGGATTGTTGTCAGTCTGCACTTCAAATTCATCCCCATAGAAATAGTTATGCAGCTTGTCCACTACCTCCCACTTTAAGGCAAGGAATTCCAACTTGTGTGCAGGGTAGTTTCTTTCTGTGGAGGGATAAACTCCAACTGATAAATGCCACAGGTCTCAGCTTCTTGTCATACTCCTGGTAAAGGACTCCTCCTAAGCCATCCTTGCTAGCATCCACATGTAAAGTGTATGGCTTTGTAGAGTCAGCATATGCCAGCACAGGGGCATGTGTGAGGCAATACTTAAGCTGTTCAAATGACTCTTTGCATTCAGGAGCTCAACGACTATTGATGAGTTCTTTAGAACCTCTCAGTCCCTTTGGATTTTTCACAAGGATATCCTCATCTGTTTCATCTGCTTTCTCATCATTTTGGAGCAAATGGTTGAGGGGTCTTGCTATCTTTGAACATCCTACCACAAACTTTCTATAGTAACTCCAGAACCCCAGGAAAGATCACAGCTCTGTGATAGTTTTGGGTCTGGGCCAAGATGTTACAGCTTCAACTTTGCTGGGATCTGTGGATATCCCATCTGCAGACACTACATGTCCCACATAGGTCACTGAAGATTGGAAAAACTTGCATTTGTCCAATGACAACTTCAGGCCTTCCTTCTCAGTCCTGTCCAATACTTTCATTAGTCTTTCTTCGTGCTCCACTAGGGTCCTCCAAAAACAATGAGGTCATCCAGGTAGACTAATACTTCCAGGAGATGCATGTCTCCAACTGTTCTTTCCATGATTCTCTGGAAAGTTGCCGGTGCATTTGATAAACCTTGAGGTAGGAGATCAAACTCAAAAAATCCCAAGGAGGTGATGAAGGCAGACTTCTCTTTATCTTCTGGGTGCATAGGGATTTGATAGTATCCACTCCTTAAGTCTAGCACACTGAACCACTTACTGCCCACCAGGCAATTTAGAGCATCTTCAATCCGGGGAGTTGTGTACTAGTCTTGAATGGTTCGCTGAGTCAGAGCACGATAGTCAACACATATGTGAATTGACCCATTC
Organism: Protopterus annectens; assembly: GCF_019279795.1. Taxonomy (NCBI): domain Eukaryota; kingdom Metazoa; phylum Chordata; order Ceratodontiformes; family Protopteridae; genus Protopterus; species Protopterus annectens. The sequence continues at coordinate 359,176,965 of NC_056729.1, read as the reverse complement.
TTTTTCCTGACAATGACAATGGGAGAGGCATATGGACTTCTTGACTCTTGAATTATCCCTGTGGCATTAAGTTCTTCCAAATGTTTTCTTAAGTCCTCTAGGTCACCTGAAGCTACTCTTCTGGAATGTTCCCTGAAAGGCTGGTCCTCTTTCACTCTTATTCAGTGTACTGCATTCTTTGCACAGACCACATCCAGTTCACTGGTAGAAAAAACAAATTTTCTTCTTCATTAGTAGCTCTTTAGCTCTGGTTACCCACTCACTCAGGGGGCAAGAGGCCACCTCCTATATGAATATTTTCCAGCTTCAACTAGTTGGCCCTGCTCTCGTTCCTTGTCAACACAGAAGCAGGTAAGGGAGTGGCAGCATAAACATTTCCCAAATGCACTTGTGAATGCAGGACAGTGGGGGTACTTCCTTTATTCTTCAACCCCACAGGCATAGTGTCATAAGGATGCTTTAACTTGTCTACAGGCCACACTTCTGGAACTAGTTCCAGCCCCGGTGGCAAGTCACTTTCTGTATCCATTTCCATCATGAGATGAGAGGAAACTGTTTGTCCACACATCCTCACTTTGGCTCTCAAACAGGTGACCTGGCCAGGATGAATTATATGCTCTTTCCCAGACAGGGTCCACACATTACCAATTTCATCTTTCTTACTATCCTTCTCCCTTTGAAGGGCACAGAAAACTGGTCTTAGGAGAGGATGTAGTGTTGGGTGTTCTTGGGTCAACTGAGGCATTAGCATTCTTCTGATGAGGTCAGTATTTGTCCCCACTAAAATAAATGCTGAAGCCTTTCCTTTTGGCCTGGGGCACACAACAGCAAGAGTTTCAAAGACTTCTGTTGACCCAACAACTGAAGCGGAAAATTGTAACTTGAGTGAGACATACCCATCATAAGGGAACTTTGTGTCACTTAACTCCCAGATCTCCAAATTTTCTAACTTTTCAAGTGACAGATGCTTTAAGTATTTTTGTTAGAAGTCTCTGTACAGAATGGTGATTTGTGTACCAGTATCGAACAGTGCTTTACTATACACCCTTTCTATTTTTTCTGACACAACAGGGCGGTCCCAATAGCCCATCAGGTAGTTTCTGTTTCTGGTGTTGTTCAGCTGCATGGCAGTCAGTATGAGGTTGAGGTACCAATGGGCGACCTCACCATTTCCACAGATAAAACTCTTTCTTAGTAATGCTTTGCAGTCTCAGATGCTGAGATTTTTGTTGAGATGGCTTTTCAATTCGGTTGTTCACCTCAGATGAGCTAGAAGTGTGCAGTCTCCCATATTACAAGGGTTAGTGTGGAAAGGAGATCCAGGATAATGTCTCTTGATGTTATATTTCATGGAGCTCTTTGTAACTGGGCATTCAGCTGGCCCCTTTACTGAGTTGAAGTTTCCCTGCATTGCACTAGCCAATAATAGTTCATTCACTCTTTTCAAGTTCTCTCCATTAGGACACTGTCGCTTTATATGCTCTGCATCCCCACAACGAAAAATAAATACAGTAGGAGCTCTGAACATTGGCTGATTTGTTTCCTCCCTGAGTCTTTTCATGGAGGTTCTATCTGATTTATTCCTCCCTTCAGCTAAAGTTACCACGGCTTTTTGCAATTCTTCAACTGTCTTGGTGACCCGAGCTATGGTGTCAGTTATGGAAGACACCTGCACCTGCAACTGTGGCACCTCTACATCGTGGACACCCTTGGCCATGACTCCTGTTTGAGTAGTAAGCATGGCTATAGGGTCCTGCTTGTGTTCACTCACTGCATAATTGCTGTTGAACCTTGAGATTTTGCTTCCAACAGGGCTTCCTCTTCCCTCACTTCTTTAACCAACTGAGAATAAGTTAGACTCTCCTCCCTATTTCTCATCCTCAGTTTCCACATAATGGGGTCCATAGCTTGAGGTCTTTGTAAAATTTGCCCAATCCATACTTAGGCAGCTACTTTAGGATCCACCCCCTTCTTTAGGATGATTTGATGGAGCATTTTATCTAATCATATAATGTAATCAGATCGTTTCTCACCAACCTCTTGGTATATATGTTCAAACTGATACAGCAGGTCCACAGCCCTCTCAGTCCTTCCAAAAATATCCTGCAGTACTCCTAAATAGTCCTTGGCCGTGCAATCTTGCTTACCCATCCTTAGGTTGCGTATGGTATCCACTGCTAATCCCTATAGACTTTCAGCTATCAGCTGCTTCTTCTGAGATTCTGGGATATCCCACTCTTCTAGGGCTTGTGAAGCCTGATCCATCCAAAATTCAAAATCTTCCTCTCCCTGAGGTGTGGGTTGTTTGCCAGAAAAGAAACGTGATTTGCAGTAGCCAAACCCAGTGAATGGCTGTGTAGGCTGTAAGCGTTTTTCTACAAGACTTCTGAAAGCATTCAAAACTTCAGGCCCTATAGTATTTATGGGCAGTGAAGCTGCAGCTTCTGGTGTAAGGTTCTGACCTACTTGGATGACTTCCTCGGTTGCTGGGTTAGTGCACTTCTTAGGGATCACCACATGGACTGCACTCTTGCCTGAAATTTGTACACTCAAAGGTATCTGCTCATATACTAAAGGACCTTTCTATTCTAATAAGGCCAATGTGCTCTGTTCAGTAGTGTCCATGGTGCTGTCTAATAAAAATCCATGCCCTACAACTGGTAAGGATCCTGCGACTTGGTGTATTTGCATATCAGTCCATGTGACCCCTGGCAACACTAGAACTAAGCAGTGCTCTGACTGAACATTGTACTGTTTTCACCACTTAGCAGCTACTTCTGGGTTCATCTTGCTGCTGGAGTTGCTTTTCACACATACAGGGGAATAGGGTGGAGTTCAAGGCAGTACAGGCTATCCCGAATGAGCCCCCCAAATGTAGCACACCCGCAGGTGTAGCTGAAGTAGATATGGGTTCCTTCCTACCTGACTCTGGTGACATCCCTTCTTTAGGCCCAACACCCCAAGGTGGCAAGTGATAACAGATTTTATTCTAGGTGACACTTTAGTTTTAAAGGACAATAGCACAACAACAAACAAATTATTTCAACAGTGCACCAGTTAGCAGTAAGGCAGAGTGAGATATGCATGTAATGAAACCATACATTCACCCCCTTCCCCAGAACTCAACAGAAAAGATCTTGACATTCAAATATGCACACGAAGGCCATATCAATGAGCAGTAAAGCTTTTATAATGTAGCAATACAAACACAGGAAAAACTGCAATGTCATTGAGGGACAAAAAGGGGTTATAATACAACAGTACAGATATGAAAAAGATGTAATGTCATTGAGCAGTAAAGATTCTTGAAGGCAGCACTACTAACACGAGAAAAATGCGATGTCACCGAACAATAAAGATTTATAATGCAACAATATAAATATGAGAAAATGCAATGTCATTTAGCAATAAAGTGTCTTTAAGGCAATAGTACTAACACCCTCTATCCCCTAGATCAATCTAAACAGACCAACTATGAGACACTGTATTGTACCCTATACACTGGCCAGTGACTACTTACAGTCCTACTGCCGGCATGATAGGGCCCAAGGTTGGAGCGCATATGGATCCCAGCTATTTGTAATCCAGAAAGTGTTTAGGGGGGAATCCCCTATCTTATAAAAGTATAAAAAATGATGGCCAAAAGCCTCTCACCACTCTGTCGGGAATATCCCAGTGACCAGGCACAGCAGTTCCTCCAATAAGAGAAATGGAAAATCACCCGCCAGAACTCTGGTAGTCATCTATGGCATCTCTGCACTAGGCTCAAGGAAACTCCTTTTCTTGCTGAATCATATACACGTGTAGAACTACTGGTTTCAGAACTTCTCTCCTGAATCCACAAAATACCATCATCCAGATTTTCAGCAAGAGACAGACACAAACTGCTACCTCACTTCTCTGTCCCAAAACACTAGAAGAAAAAAAATCCAGTCATGCTGCAAGGCCCTTTTCCCTTCAGCTAGTCTTTCAGTCTTCCCTCCTTCAGCTAGTGTTCCAGTCTCCTCTTTCACTTTCAAAATTGTCTTTTATATTCTTGAAAAGGAGCTCCACCTTGTGGTATAATGGAAAACTGCAATCTTTTACTTTTACAATGAAATACAGTGGGAGCTACATTAGAATTAGTCTAGACATGTAAGGGGAGGTTTGATGTGTTGTTGAAGTCCCCAAACTGAATCACATCACTAACACCTTGTTCATATTCAGATTTTGTCTCAGCAAGTTCTCACCAAGTTCTTCAACATCCAATTCTGGCTAAATAAGCAGCTTAGGTTACTAGTAGGATCCTCTTATAATCTAATGGTACAATGACTGTTTGTCTCATGAATGCTGTCTAGCACTGACATGCACATGGTGAAAAATAAAGGACAAGCTCTGGAACTTTTATTGTTCCTCATTGCATGCAGAATAATTAGAAGAGATTCAAACCTGAGTCTACTGTCTGAGACCTGGTAATAAGATAAAAGTGAAACTATTTATAAACTGCACTATACAGCCCACAGAATAAAACAGAAGTGGCCAAGCAAAACCCTGTGCTCCACTATGTCAGATGCAGACAAGCAATCAAAATGAAAAAAAAAAACAATATCTTACTGCTATGGCTTGCTAAAAGCAGAGAATGGTTATCTTTCCATAGGGGTTTGATGGCCTCTCTTTCACTTCAATTTTAGTTCTCTGACAGACCTGGAGAACAACTTTATGACTATTCTACTAAGCGCTATCAAATTAAAGCCCTTATTTCCTCTTACCTATTGTATTGTTTAAATAATCTGCTGTGAAACCAGTTCTACTCCAGCCCATCCATTCAGGGAATTCAGGGAATTCCCACCACATTCAGAAAGTTTACTTCACTTCCTTCTTCAGGTATTGTAGCAAACATTACAAGGCACCATTCTACATGATTAAAGAATTTTTAAGTAAGTGCTTCCTGAAATATTTGCTTCAGCAGATGGATTTTTTCTCAGCTGCACCAACCCACAAACCATATACTTCACAGTGGAAAACAGGATATTAGCTATCAAGATTGATAAACTCAAACTCTCCCCACCTACAGTGCTGCTCAGGGGTTGAACTTGTGTGCCAAATCTGTTGACATACAGGGAGAGATAAGGCCCTGACTACAGCCCATGTAATCTGAGTTCAGTTAGTGGCTTGAGCACTTGCTGGAGATGGCACTAAAGAGGAGAAACATGATGAGTCTTAGGCTTGTAACCTCTCTTTGGAGGGGGTGGGTGTGAATCATTTATCCATTTACATTGTCTGTAGCTGAATCTGTCATGTAGACTGGGGATCACATAGTGAAGGTACAGTCTAAAAGGGGTCACGGTTGGCTGATTAGATCACACATGGAGGCAAGGACCTTCTACACAAAGGATCATTGCATAATAATCCCTTGGACATGAACAAGCATGCACAGAAGATGGTAGGAATTAGTAAAAAACACAATCGACTAGCCCAACGATGATGGCTTCCATTCCTGGCTTGCTTGACCCTTATGCCAAGGAGTGATTGGTCTGAAGGGTATTTATCTAGTGGAATTCAGAAGTTCACAGAATGAAGGTGAGGGCAAGGATCTGCAGTCAGGAAAGTATACCAGGCAAAAAAGAAAAAAAGCAAAAAAGATTTTTGAAAATTCTGGAATATAGACCCCCCTTCTCCACACACACACACACACACACACACACACACACACACACACACACACACACACACACACACACACACACATGCACAAACGTAGCCTTCTCAGTTCTGTCCTGTTATAAGCAGTGCATGTTTCTTATCTTTTCAGTATTGAGAAAAAATTGTGAAATGACAAGCTTAACAATGTTTATCAACCAGACATTCTGAAAAAAAGTATCAAAATATATAACCATAAACCATGATAAAAAAAAAAAAAGTAAGGACATTGTAAATTTAAATTGTAGCAGATCTCATTGTCCAAAATAAAGAAATCAATCAATTTTTAAAAAGTGTACAGCATGGTGTAGATGTTAATTGCCTGGCTACACCATTGATCCTGCCTCCATGTTAAGCGATCATTTTCCATTTCTCCCAAAGTTCTCAGCTAAATTCCTAAAATTGCCTGTTTACCTTCTGTCACTTTGTAGGGTGGCCATGGTGGTGCAGCGGTTAGCATTGCTGCCTCACAGCAAGAGGTTCTCTGGTTCGATTCTCGGCTGAAGTGCCTTCTGTGCGGAGTCTGCATGTCCTCCCTGTGGTCACGTGGGTTTCCTCTGGGTGCTCCGGTTTCCTCCCATATCCCAAAGACATGCTGTAGGTGGATTGGACACTCTAAATTGGCTCTAGGTGTGAGTTTGTGTGTGTGTGCCTACTGTGGAAGGTTGGGTGCCAGGCCTGCAACTTGACACTGTAAAACTCCACTGCCAATCGTGAGCTGGCAGCTGATCTGCTGTGGCGACCCCTAACCGGGAAAAGCTGAAAGAAGAAGAAAGAAGACCTTCTGTCACTTTGTAAACAGTAAAATGAACCTTAATTTCACCTGTGGTAACACTTGTCCTTTTAGATAGATTCTCAGCCAGATGGATTTTTCAACTACATAGTATTAGAGTTCCTTCACTTACTTCTTCCCAGAAATGCATTTTATAAGGTCAGCATAAGGTCACTACCTAGCTTACACTCAAATATGTATTCTCGTTAAGTAAAAGGTTGAATCCTAGAACAGGTGCGACGGTTCAGTGTAAGATAACTGCAGGATCTTACATACCTTTCTGAGACGTGAGTGTAAGAAAATGTGTGACAAAGCTAAGGCCACACTGCTTAGGCAATAAATTCTGGTGTGCGATTAATCATCTCAAGGAATGTACAAACTCCACTCTAATCACTTTTCAGGTTGATACAACAAACTGTAGCAACTTCCGCGGTGGTGCAGTGGTAGCGTTGTTGCCTCACAGCAAGAGGTTCTCCCATTCAATTCTCGGCTGGAGTGCAGGGAATGCCTTCTGTGTGGATTCTGCATGTCCTCCCCGTGGTTGGGTGGGCATTTGAATGACATGCGTAAACGGGTGTGCCTTCGTTGAAGGTTGAACATCGAGCTGGCACCTCGGCGTTCATGAAAATCTACTGCCAATCATTAGTGGACCGGAGTTCTGCTGTGGCGACCCCTAACCAGGAAAAGCCGAAAGACAACAACAGACAACAACAACAACAAACTGTAGCAACCCTTCACATATAGACAAGGTCTTAGATAGCCACTTAGAAAACATTTATTACTAACCAACTCATACCGCTTCCAAGGTTCCACATTGAAACATCTCAGTGCTGCTTAAAAAAGTCCCAGCTTTCCACTTTCAACCTATCAATGAATACACCATTACTGAACTTCTTAACTACGTCCCCCTTTTGGTCATTTTCCTGTATAAACATGCCAAAATTCTCTCTATTCCATAAGTCTACATTTTGTACTTGGGGATCTCTCATACAGACTCCCTGGTAATGATCTTCAGCAAGGCATTTGATAAAGTTGTCACATCCTAACTGGTAAACTAGCTAAAGAAGCACTATTGTATTGACATCACAACTTCTGAAACTATTACATCACCACTAATGCATTAATCTGCTTCACCAAAATCCATTTATTACCAAATAAAGTGGGATCCCTCAGTGGTAAACTTCTCACTGGCTTAAGCAAAGCCTTTAATTCAGCGTCCTACCCTTCATTGTGTGAGAACTGAAATCTTCTGGCTTGAACAGCACAGTTGTTTGACTATTTTTTGTTACCTGAAGAACCATACCAGCAAAGAAATGGTGAAAAGCAGGAAATCTAAGCCTTTCCAACTTCAGAAATGCATCTTATAAGGGATGGTTATAGAGCCTCTGTTACTGCCCATTTTACACCTGTGCCTTAATTAGAACAATTGATAAAACCTCATCTGTTATGCTAAACATATGGTTGTCAATTGACCTGACCTATCCTCTGAAAGTGCCATATCAAAGCTTACAGCAGATGATGGCAAAGAGACTGGAGGTTAGACAACTAATTTTGAATGTTGACCAGATGAAATCCATACTACATGGAATAGTTAAAATATAAATCTGTGTCTGACTGGACTGGGCCATCCTTGGCCTTTTATACAGAATGTCTTTTCTGTATACCATGGAACAACACCTGATGCTTTTTTTTTCTCTCTGCGTAGCAGCTCTACTCAGGTAAAAAACAATACATGCTAAAAACATGGTACAGCTGCTGCTTCTTTCCCCATACCTAAAGATTGCAAAACACAGAGAAAAAGTGCCTCTCCTCCAGGCTGTAATGTGGTCATTTCATTTTGTCAGACTCAGACGCAGACACTTCCAAATTGCAGAGTACATAAAATACATTGTTTCCCAGTACATTTGTCTCAGAGAGTACCACTGTTTCGCCAGGTCTACAGATGACTCTTCCCATTCAACACATTGACACTTACTTCACTGTGACATTTATTTTCAAACATCCTCATTTTTTATACTCTTGTTCACATATAAATGCCCTCTCCTTAAGAACATTATAGTAATATCCACAATAACACACCACTCTGGCATTCAGTGTGGAGAATTAAGGCTCCAAACTGTTGATGAGCTGCTTCTAACCAAAACTGTAGAGTTTGAATCTGTCCTGCTACATATACCTACTGTGTGACTCTGAGCAAGTCACTTAACCAGACAATACTGCTGGGTCACTTCTAGAAAGGGATACTTGTGTCCAGTAGGCATAACTGGTTAACAAAAGTGTAAAAGAAAACTCAATTACCTTTGCTGGCCTCTTGATCTAAGACCTTCTCATACTTATCCCAGATCTCAGATGTATTGTCTCCCTTACTTTTCTGCTTTCCAGGATGCATAAAACACATATCTAAGGAACTGTATGAAATTACTTGAATTTCTCCTGCTCATGCAGTGCTTGTACTACGCATTTTTGGGAACAAACTCTCTCTTCTCAAACTTTATTTATTGGATACTTAACTTTTAATAAACTCTAATTTTAATCTCTTTACAGTAATTCTAAAATAGCCCCAACACTTGGCTATTTGATAGGCAAATTAACTACTTTTAAGAGTTGTATAATACAATACAATCTGTTTAGCCAAGGGCAAACGTCCAGTCTGGTGGACCCCAGCCATAAACAAACTTTACAATAAGAGGAGAAAGCTGTTACATGATAGAGCAAAATCCATAAAAGAGAAGACACCCTTGATCATTATTAGTAAAAAAATACGAGCACTCATAAAATCATCCAAGGCCAAATTTGAGAGATAAATTGCAATAGATTCAAAAGACAATCATAAAGCCTTTTTCAGCTATGTTAGAAACCTGGGTGGAAACTCCCAGATATGTGCAGAATTAGTCCAAAATGATACAAAAATCACTGAACCCACAGACATTGCCAACATACTGGCAGACAGGTTCAGTGCAAACTTCACCCCTCTCCCCAAAAGGAGAGATAACTATCCCAGCGGAGTGTAGCCTCCCAGACATCTCTAATGCGCAGGTGAAAGCTGCTCTCTCTAAAGCTAAAAACACAGCATCAATGGGACCGGATGGTGTCCCCGGCTGTGTGCTACATGATCAACGAGGAACTAAACTCGCATATAAGGCAGCTGTTTAATCTTAGCCTTACCACAGGATACGTGCCCAAGGAGTGGCGTACGGCAACTGTGGTCCCACTCCACAAAGGCGGTACCTCTACAGACCCTGGAAATTACCGCCCCATAAGCTTAACAAGCCTGGTCTGCAAAGCCATGGAGACGATCATAATGGAACTCATAAACAAAGACATAGGGGACTTGCAGACATTGGACCCGACCCAGTTTGGCTTTGTCAAGGGCAGATCATGCCTTTTGAACTTGGTCGACTTCTTCAAAACAGTCACCAAGGCCATTGATGAGGGAAAGGCAGTCCATACATCCTACCTTGACCTTGCAAAAGCTTTCGACACAATACCCCACTCGGGTATTATAGAGAAACTTACCAGCTTAAATGTAAACCCATATGTCACAAGATGGGTTGCAAACTGGCTAAAGGACAGAACCCACAGGGTTAGAGTTGCTGGCACCATGTCAGACTCCAAGCCGGTCACAAGTGGTGTCCCACAGGGCTCAGTCCTTAGTCCCCTATTGTTCGGCATCTACTTCTCAGAAGTACAGGCAAACATAGGAGGACTATGGCTGACAAAGTTTGCAGATGACTGCAAACTAGGCACCATAGTGGAAAGTACATCGGACACAGATATTCTTCAGAGGGGTCTCATGGAAACTGATAACTGGTGCCAGAGCCATGGCCTGAAGTTAAATGCCAAAAAATGTATAGTCATACCCTTCGGGAAAAACAAGGTAACCCCAAGCTACCATATAGGTGGCAATCCATTAAGCACAGAAGAGGTTATCAGGGACCTGGGGACCCAGGTTGACAGTGGCCTTTCTTTTGACACTCACATTGCTAAAGTGGTTAGAAAGACCTTCTACATTGCCCACCTGATCATGAAGGGATTCACATCCAGATCAAGTGAGGTCATTGTTCCCCTGTACTCTTCACTTATCAGACCAATGATCGAGTACAATGCCCCATTCGGGATGTATCTCACCCGACACCTGCAGCAATTGGAGAGACCCCAAAAGTTCCTCACCAAAAGGATAAAGAGACTCCAAAATCTGTCATATGCTGCCAGACTGAAGAAACTCCAGCTCTATTCAGTCGCATACCACCTGCTCAGAGGTGACCTGTGCCTGACATACAAGGCCATGTCCAACCCAGAATTAATGGACATGCTCCACCTCAAAAAATCCAAATCTACCAGATCCACTAGAGCAAGCGACTTAAACCTTAGCACGGATATAAATAGGACATGCTGGAGGGATAGATTTGTCACCCAGAGACGCCCTATGCTGTGGAATAAAATCCCAGTCCATGTGAGGCAGAGCACCTCGCTGGCTCTGTTCAAGAGAAATCTTGACCGGTGGATGGGAGATCGTAGGTTTACCCCGGGAATCATCTCTGTGTCACTGCTGGACAGAGGCACAACAAACTAATGGGCACAGTATTTTTTAACATAAGGGGTGGTGTAAGCCACAGAACTTTGGGCTAGGCTTATAAATGCCTTAGGGCAGATAGCCTAGTATAAACCTATGAACCTATGAACCTATAAATGAACAACTTACCATGATGAGACTAGAGACAGTTTACAAAAAATAACTATTTAAATATTTCCAATAAAAGAAACTTGGTGAAAAAAAAAAGAAACAGATAAAAAATTTGCACAATCTCAGTGCTACATCATGAAGAAAACATAATAATATCTGCTAGTATGATTAATGAAAATACTCCTAGTATTTTGGACCTTGTACTGTGTAAACGTTACTTATTTACGTTTGCACCAGCTAGAGTTGCTAGTCTAATCTACCTTTATTACTCCTTAATTGTATTTTTTATTTTCTCTTAATTGTCATATGGATTAGGAAATAAAGGATTATGATGGGATCTTTAATCATAACCAAGATGTTATGTATCTGAGATGTGAATATCAAGAAATTCACCTTGTGAACTTTTAGTGCATCTTTATAGGCAACCAGTTTGTTGGCTCAATTTGGAGAAGGGCCTCTCTCCTATGAACCCTCCTGAATGAGAAGCATACTAAAGTGAGACCTTCATCATCTGTGTTCTTATGATATACTTTTGTCCTCTAATTTGCAATGTCCTCTTCATGGAAGCAAAAGCCAAGTCTAAGGATTTTAAAAAGTGTAAAACAGTGCCTCTGAGGGGCAGAACTAGCCAACTGACAGTGTTGCTTTGTAGGTGCAGCTGAGATGCCTGAGGGATGATTGTTGTTGCTCCTCGGTCAGGATATAAAAGACAAACAGTTGTGAGTTCAGTTCAAGCAGCTTTATTACACACAAAGACATCAGGAATGAGGCTTTGTAACTTAAACAAATAAACTTAGAAACAGGCTGACTACTACACTCATACATGTTAACACTATGGCTGTTGTCTCAAAATGGCACTGATGCCTGCACGTGCTCACTATTTATATGCACGTGCCTACATCTGGTAATGCTTCTTAAAAGTACAAACACATGCTCTGTTCTACATCCTCACTCTTTGAGAAATAGCTTGTACATCAAATGACAGTATTCAATGACATACAATTATACAGAAATGATCTTTTGACATGCAGTTATACAGAACTAATTCTTTGACATGCAATCATACAAAATCAGACACATAAAAAGCAATCATGTCCAGGTTGTTATGTATTTTACACTAGGTCTAGAAATACGACCTCATCGTGTAACATAAAAGTCAGAATTGGATCTAGCAATGGGGACTGTCTTCAAGGAATGTTCAACTTTGGGGACAACTGGGACATCAACAGGAACAGAAATGGATACTGGGACATGTTCTTTGGTATGAACATTGTCAGGGTTGTTCTGCGATCCAGAGTCTGTATTACAGGTATGATGCTGTGATATAATTTCTGATACATGAAGATGCCTATGATTTCTCCTGTATTCTATAGCCTCACATTCCACTAAGTAGGATCTCAGCTTGGCACATATACCTCTCACTTGACCAATTCAATCAAAGCCTTTCACCGTTTGCATCCTCACTGTCTCTCCTTTTTTTAATGGATGAAAAAATCTGCTCATTTTATTATGGCTGGACTTCTGAGAAGAACGTTTTTTAAAAAGTTGGGCTTTGATTGCTCTGTTGTTTTTAGCATTAGGCACCAACAAACTAGAACTGATAGGCAAGGTTGTTCTGGTTAGGCTAGATAGAAGACTCTGAGCAGGCAAGCCAAGTAGGTTGTCACAGGGTATATTTCTGAGATTAAGCAAAGTCAAAAAGATATCGGTATTGTCACACTTTGACCTCTCTAGTAATTGCTTTGCACTCTGTACTACATGTTCAGCAAGGCCATTTGAATCTGGGTATTCAGGACTACTAGAAAGATGGACAAAGTCCCACTGTTTTGGAAATTCTGAAACAATTGACTGGTAAACTGGGTACCGTTGTCAGAAATAACTGTGTGGACTACCATGGACTAAGAAATGATGTTTTATCTTAGTAATAACAGCAATGGATGTTAGCTTAGATAGCAAATTGATTTCAAACCAGTTCAAATAAGAGTCTACCAACACTAACTAATGCTGATTGTTCCACTCAAATATATCAGTGGCTACTGTTGACCAAGGTAGTTCAGGAATTTGGCTTAGCTGAAGTGGTTCTTTTTTGCAAATGTGGTTTAGTACTACTGCATACTGAACAAGAAGAAAGCACTTTATCAATGTCTTTTGACAGAGAAGGTCAAAATAATAGTCCTCTCTCCCTTCTTTTGATAGAGTCGGAACCTGGGTGGCCAAGATGGAAAATCTGAATGTATTCATTTTGTAAGGAAGTAGGAACAATAACTTTGCGACATTTGAAAATGATACCATCTTCCATCAGCACCTCATCTCTATGGAAAGTAAGGCTGCACTTCTGGCAGTACACAGAATTGCTTTGATGGCCATCCTATATTGATGAAGTGGTTGAGCTTTTGCAAAATTGGATGAGTCTTTGTATGCTCATTAAGATCATCAAGTCTCATGGATGAAAAATTATGCACTTCCATGACATCAAAGTCAAAATTCACTGCATCAAGCTGTTCTGTGGTATTTCTGGGTGATCTGGATAATGTATCATCCAGATAAAGAAGTTTACCTTTTGTACAGACCATTTTGAAATTATACTTTTGTAATCTGAGCATCATTCTTTGTAGTCTTGCTGGAGCTGAATGCATCGGCTTCTTTAAAATAGTGACTACATGTTGATAATCAGTTTCGATTTGGATAGCTTGGCCAAAAATATAATCATGGAACTTCGAACATTTGAACATAATTGCCAAAAGTTCCGTCTCAATTTGAGCATACTGCATCTCAGTCTGGGTAAGAGTTCTAGATGCATAGGCAACAGGTCTGCTCTCTTGAAGAATAACTGCACCAAGACTGAACTTTGAAGCATCACAGGAAAGAACTACTGGTTTGTGGACATCATAGTACCTTAATGTAGAAGGGATGGCATTTTTCTGCTTGAGGTTATCAAATGCTCTCTGGTGTTGTTCTAACCATGACCAGGCAACATTTTTACATGTCAGCTCTCTTAAAGGCACTCATAACTCATTAAAGTCAGAGATAAATTTGCCCAAATAGTTAACCATACCAATAAAACACTGTAAAGCTTGGACATCGTCTGGAGTTGGCATTGCAAGAATGGCTACTTGCTTGGAAAGGTCTGGTCATAAGCCTGTACTGGTAAATAAATGACCTACGTAAGTAACTTTTGGTAGTCTGAATTTATATTTCTGAGTATTAAGCTTTAAGTTAACTTCACGTGTTCGGTCCAGAACTTTCCTGAGGTTCCTGCCATGCTCTGCTTCACCATTGTGTCCAACCAGTAAATCATCAACTATTATTGGACATGGGTAGCTCGAAAAATTTGCTCCACTGCATGCTGAAAGACTTCACTGTCAGAATTTATTCCAAAAGACATCCTGAGGAATCTGTAACTACCAAATAGGGTACTGAATGTAGTTAGTAGTGAAGATTTGCAATCAAGCATTACTTGCCAAAATTAACTCTCTGCATCTAAGAGAGATAAAAGAGTGGCATTTGGCATTAGGGTGGCAATCTCCTTGACTGTATGCATAGCATGATGAGGTCTCTTTAATGCCTTCTTGAAGTCTCTTGGTTCAATGTATATCTCATCTGAATTTTTCTTATGAGCAGCTACCATGGAAGACACCCACTCAGTTGGTTCTGTGACTGGAACAAATCACATCTTGCTGCACCATTTTGTCTAACTGGACCTTGACTTTGTCCTGCATAGCTATTGGAACTCTCCTTGTTGGCCTGACCACTGGACTGACCTCTGGGTCTACTTTCATGAAGTACATGACTGAAATTGCCTAGTTTGTCATCGAAAACATCATCATATTCTGAGAAAATAGCATCAGTAAAGCTGGAACTGGGACATGTGCTTACATGATGTACTTCTTTGATAAAAGAAAGCAGTTTCATTCTTAAACTGTCTCTGAGATATAATAATGACTGCACAGGTCTTCTAACTACTAAAAATTGCAAGTTGTAACTGCTCCCAGATGACTAGCATGGAAGCACTACTGAGCCTTCGGTTAGAAACTCTTCACCTCCATAAGCAACAAGCTTCCCAGAATTAACCAAATTAAGGTGCTCACCAGCTCTCACTTTAGCAAATGTTTCTGCTGACATTACATTATCATACCAGAATCCAGTTTGCATTCTGTGGGTTTACCATTGATCAGGACAGTACAAAACACTTTGCTCTTTGCCAGCAAATCTACTGCATTAACCTTCTCACCGACCACTGATACACCATCTATATAGAAAGTAGGGCTGCAGCTTTCTATATGATCAGCTTGCTTTTTTGAGTAAACTTTCTTAATAACTGAATGAAGCTTGCTTGATTTACAAAACCTTTGAAAGTGGTTCCATTTTTTACACTCGTGGCATTGATGACCAAATGCTAAGCACTTCTCTCTTTTAGACTCATGGTTGGCTCCACAATTACAACAGTAAGACTTGACTTGGGTTTTGCTGACACCCTTATACTACACTGAGCATGTCTGTTTTGCTGAGCTAGTCTTAGAACTTTCTAGAAAGTTACGGAATCTCCCAGGGAATCCCACAGGGGTTGCAGCTGCCATATGCTTAGGCCTGCTTCTGTTTGCCATGTGCTACATGCTGTCTACATTTGCTCTAGAGGCTGTTGAAATCATGCTCTTATCACTTATAAGCATACTTGTGTGCCTTTCTGTGAGGTCATGGACTTGACAAATCTCTATGGCTTTGCTCTACGTTAAATTATTGTCAAGAAGCAAAATCTTTCTCACTGCAGCATTATTAACACCACACAGAAGCCTGTCCTTTATAATTAATCTTTAAAATCACCAAATCTGCACATTTTAGCCTTATTTCTCAAGTCAGGGATATAAGCTGCAAAAGTTTCACCTGGATTTTGGTCTTTTGTTTAAAATAAGTGCCTCACTAATATAACATTTGTCTGAGGGTTGCACATTTCTCTAAATTTATGTTTCAAGCACTCAGGGTCCTCCCTTAATTCAGCTGGTACAACAATATGTGAGTTTCTCCCTCTCCTGCATATACTTCTGGTGCATACACAAATGAATGCTCTCTTTCAATACCTCTGATGCAGCTAAGTTAAGCAAAATGAATGCCCTTGTACTTGCATCTTTGTCAGAAAAAGCTATTTATATGAAAATATTGTATTAATGCTCAAATACTCTCCAATTTTCTGCTATATTATGATCAACCACAAGTGGTCTGTGGAATGCCTCTGCCATATCAACACACAGTAGTGAAGGTGCTTGGAATTATGTATGAACACAAACACATATAAATATGCCAGAAATTTATGCTAGAATTTCTAATTATGCCCAATAGCGCAACAGACTCTTTGAAATAACTGCACTTTGCCAAATAAGACTCCGTAGCACAAGAACACTTCAAAATCAATGTACTTTGTGAAACCACTCCTTATCAGTGTAAGAAATACTTCAAAATGACTGTACTTTGCAAATCAACTGTACACAGCAGAAAAAGCTCAGAATAAGAAACACTTTGAAATGAATGCACTTTGCAAATAAACTGTATACAGCACAAGAAACTTTTCAAAATGGCTGTACTTTGACTGCAATTTGTAATATGTCTGTACTTTGCACACAGCAAACCCTTTGAAATAATTGCACTGTAATAAAGCACACACTCTGCAAACATTTTGCACACTCTGAGATACTTTGAACAACTCTAGTTATGCTTTGAATGGCTTTGGTCAATGCGAAATAGTAGTTTGTGTGCAAACACAGTCTTTTACCAAAAACATGCAGTCGCCTTGCTCTTTAAGCTTATTTTGCTCTTTTATTGTACTCGTTATGCCCTTTATTATGCTCATTATACTTTTCTTGTGCTCATTTTACTTTAAACATGCTCATTATGCAAACCGGAGGTAATTCTGACCCTCCTAATAATATTCCTGATAGTTTTATCAAATATCGTGGTTTCAAACATTTTGTTTAATTAATAATGCATTTTGTGCTACTTGTTTAATTAATAATGTGTTTTGTGCCTTACAGATGCTTCATTTCATTTTCTTTGCAAAATAAATCATTTGTGCACGTTCTGGTTACTTTAAGCTTGTTTCTAGCCCTTTCTGATCCTTTGAGCTCTGTTTCACTCAACCAACTCAATCTGCCTTCACCTTCAGCTCTGCACCTCATGGCTTGAAGAAGTTGCTCTCTTAATCCCGGTTCTGACACCATGTCGCTCATCTGGTCAGGATCAAACAGACGAACAGTTGTGACTTCAGTTCAAGCAGCTTTATTACACACAAACATATCAGGAATGAGGCTTTGTAACTTAATAAATAAATTTATAAATAGACTGACTACCACACTCATACATGTTAACACTCTGGCTGTTCTGTCAAAATGGCACTGCTGCCTGCATGTGCTTACTATTTATATGCACATGCTTACATCTGGAAATGCTTCTTAAAGGTACATAAGCATGCTGTGTTCTATGATTGTTATTTATGTCTCTATGTGTAATAGGTTGTAGTGTAGCTAATTTACTACGTGCTGAAATATCAGTTTTTTGGGGGCTGATAAGTAGTTTTTTTTGCTGGAACCCAATTACAGAGAATAAAAAAGCACATTTGTAAGTTTCTTTGTAGGAAGTAGCATGCTTAGTTTAAGTCTAGAAGGATATTATCAGCATAAGGCAAAAAGTTTAAGATAAGGAAAGACTAAGCAGAGATCATTAATGAATAGGGAGAAGAGTCAGGGACTTAAAATCTATCCCTGTGGGAGTCCAGAGTTGAATCTTTAGTACATTGTGAGAGTACCATTCGAGTATATTTGAACATTTATATCCTTCATGTAGTTCTGAAACCATCCATAAGATTACTTTATTCCAAAGTTAAGTTTTGACAATTTATGTAGCAGGAGACAATGGCTGACAGTCTCAAATGTACTAGTCATGTCAATAAAGACACTGGCTGTGATCTTACCTTCATTTAGTTTGCTGTAACTTTTCTAGAGTTTCTGTGATTTAAAAAGCTTGTTTCAGCTACGTATTTGCTTATTTTACTGCCTGCACTTCAACAAAGTTGTTTTTGTGTTTAAATTACCTGTTAAACTGTTGTAGGCTACACACTCAAGTGTGATAGCCATTTCTGTGCATTTAAAGTGTTTTTTTGATTGTAACTGCTTTATTTTCTAAAATAAAAAAAACCAAAAAAAAAAAAACTTGTTTTCCCACCTTTCTAAGCTAGTTTAGTCCAGTTTTCAGGTTGCTGCTGAATTCAAGGCTGTGTTACAAGTTTCTGTGTTTACACATACCTTACTTGGATTGAAGGAAGTTTCTCTGTTCACTGTGAGAGAGGGAGCTTTGAGCAGCCTATCTGTCCCTGGAGGAGTTGTTTCAGCCCAGTAATTAGTATATTATTGGCCATTTTGGGCTAATTTTTATCTCTTTCATTTACCTGCTATAAAACCTGCATTTGCATGGTTTTGCACACAGGGCAGCGCCAGTTAGCTAGGGTATAACTATTCCCGGCTCCACAAAGTCTACTCTTCAATTTATTCCTTGGAACTAGACAAACTTTCAACTTAAGCACTCAAATCATTCACTTCTCATCCCTGCACTTGCCCAAAACTCATAACAAGCACTAATAAACCTTAGCACTAGACCCCCCCCATACTGTAGAGAAGGACAAGGCTCTCTATTCGACCTTACCAGCTAATCAGTAAAACAGTTCACTGTACCTATCCAGGCATGTCCAAAGGGCAGTTTCAGGTGTAATCTCCAGTCCAACTGGTGAATCTGGGCATTTTGAGGCAATGTTACAATTGCTTCATGTACACAGACAACCCTCTCCTCCTTCCACCAAACACTAATACATGCGAGAGATACAATTATACAGCCAAACTGGAGGCTGAGCTCTCTCAACCCAAGATTGGACCAGGCAGTCAAGAGGAGAAGGGAATTACTTGCATCACACCACCAGTCTCACATAGACCTATAAAACCAGCACTGGCAAAAAATGCATAAATACACAAAAACATACTTGGAGGCTCTAAATAAAAATCTGCAAAAGCAACAGAGACCTCCAAAGCAGACATCCAAGCAACCTCCACCCCCCAACACAAACCATGAAACACATACTTCACAAAACCAGTGTGCCACACAATCACAGCCCTTAAGGCAAAATAACATACCCAACACACTAGTAATAGGTGACTCTGTAGTCAGGCACACTGACGTCCCACTCACTAGGCTGAACAAGGAGAAGGTTACTGTTAGTTGCCTGTCAGGTGCCAGGATCCACCACATAACACAAGCACTCAGGTCACTCCAGAACAAGTACAAATATGACTCTGTCATTGTCCATGTTGGTGTGAATGACCTGAGCCATACCTCCCTGGACTACATGAAAAGAGACATGGAGGAGCTTTCTGATCACGTAGCCCAGGCTGGTATGACCCTGACCCTGAGTAGCATCCTGCCCTCACCAAGAATGATACCACGGTATAGAGAAAAAAAATGATCAATTTCAACAATTGGCTAAACTTCTGGTGTCATTCAAAGGAGATCCAGTGTCTGTCAGCCTGGGATGACATGCTCGACAAGCCACGCTGCTTTGCTAGAGATGGCTTGCACCTGTCACCCTTAGGCTTTCGAATACTGGCCGAGGCTCTTGCCACCCCCATAGTGCCTTTTTTAGGCAAGGCTCAAAAGACAAACCCATTGCCATAAATAGCACAAGCAACAAAAAACTGAGGGTAATGCTGCTCAATGCCAGAAGTCTAAACCTCAAAATGCACGCACTCGAGGCACTCCTCAGTATGGAGAAAATCGATATATGTGCAGTAACAGAAACCTGGTTTAAGGCTCCAGAGAGCACCCCAGCACTACCACGCTACAACTCATACCATACATTTTGGCCACAAAACCCGGACCGAAATACAAAAGGTGGGGAAGTATCCATATTCATCAAGGATACCCACACCTCCAGGTTAGTGGAACAGCACAATGCTTCAGAGATCATCCACGTGCAACTAACAATGGGCAAAACCACTATTCAAATTATAGCTTGCTACAGATCACCCACCATGTCCCAGGACTCCCACTCCGCATTCCTGGAAACACTGGGAAACATAAAGGTCCTACCAAACACCCTGATATTGGGTGATTTCAATTATCCAAACATTAACTGGGAGAACTACTCAAGTACGAACTCCCTGGCCCAACATTTCCTAGAATTTATAAACTCAAATGCCCTGGATCAACTGGTTAACACCCCCACCAGAGGTGACAACATATTGGACCTGGTCATCACCAACATGGGCAACCGGTGTTCCACACCAGAGGTCAACCCCTCGCTGGTTAGATCTGACCATAAACTAATCACTCTGGATATCCACATTCTGCCACCACCCCCCAGTCAAAGAAACCACTGTGAAAACCTTTTCAAAAGCAAACTTCACATTACTTAAGACCGAGGTGAGAAGTTTCAAAGCCCCCATGCTAAAGGATAACGCTGTCCAAGCTGCAAAATCCTTTACTAATGCACTCTACGGGCACCTACAAGAATGCACGGATCATGCTATCCCAAACAAAACCAAGACTCACTCCTCCAAGAAAAGGAAACCAGTCTGGTGGACCCCTGCCATAAACAAGCTATACAATAGAAGGAGGAAACTAGTACAGAAAAGAGTAAAATCCCAAGAAGGGAAGACATCCCTGATCACTATCAGCAAGAAACTATGTTCACTCATAAAATCATCCAAGGCTAGCTTCGAAAGAAAAATTGCCATGGACTCCAAAGATAACCACAAGGCATTCTTTAGCTATGTCAAGAATCTAAGTGGCAATTCTCAAATCTGCTCGGAGTTAGTGCAGAATGGCACAAAGTACACTGAACCGACCGATATAGCCAACATCTTGGCAGACAGGTTCAGTACAAACTTCACTCCCCTCTCACCCCCAAAAGGGCCCATAACTATACCAGAAGAATGTAGTGCCCCTGAAATCACAGACACTCAGGTTAAAACAACCCTTTCCAAAGCCAAAAACAAAGCATCAATGGGACTGGATGGTGTCCCAGGCTGCATCCTACACGAGCTCAAGGATGAACTAACCCCTCACCTAAACACACTGTTTAAACTCAGCCTCTCCACAGGCTACATGCCCACAGAGTGGTGCACAGCAACGGTTATTTCTCTCCACAAAGGTGAAGCAACAACGGACCCTGGGAACTATCGCCCTATAAGCCTAACTAGCTTGGTCTGCAAAGCTATGGAGCGCATCATCATGGATCTCATTAACAGAGACATTGGAAACCTCCAAACACTGGACCCAACCCAGTTCGGCTTTGTTAAGGGCAGATCATGTCTCCTAAACCTCGTGGACTTCTTTGAGACAGTTACCAAGGCTATAGATGAGGGAAAGGTGGTCCACTCAGCCTACCTAGACCTCACAACCGCCTTCGACACTATTCCCCACTCAGGTATTATAGACAAGCTTACCAGCCTGAACATAAACCCCTACGTCACGAGATGGGTTGCCAACTGGCTCATGGACAGAACCCACATGTTAAGAGTTGCAGGAGCTAGGTCTGACTCTAAACCTGTTACAAGTGGTGTTCCCCAGGGCTCAGTCCTAGGACCCCTCCTGTTTGGCATATACTTCTCAGAGGTACAGGCAAGCACAGGAGGACTATGGCTCACCAAGTTCGCAGACGACTGCAAACTAGGGGCTATAATTGACTCTCCGGCTGACATAGACATCCTCCAAAAGGGTCTCACTGAGACAGATACCTGGTGGCAAAACCATGGTCTAAAGCTAAATGCCAAAAAGTGCATAGTCATCCCCTTTGGAAAAAACAAAGTACTCACAAACTACCACATAGGTGGTAGCCCCCTAAATACGGAAGACGTAATAAGGGATCTGGGGACCCAAGTAGATAGTAACCTCTCCTTTGATAATCACATTGCCAAAGTGGTTAGAAAATCCTTCTATGTGGCCCACCTAATCACAAAAGGGTTTGCATCCAGATCAAAAGAGGTCATTGGGCCCCACTACGCATCACTCATCAGACCCATCATGAAGTACAATGCCCCATTTGGGATGTACCTTACAAGACACCTGCAACAACTGGAAAGACCACAGAAGTTCCTCACCAAGAGGATCACTGGCCTCAAGCAGATGCCCTATGCAGCTCCACTGAAGAAACTCCAGCTGTACTCGGTTGCATACCGCCTACTCAGAGGTGATCTGTACCTGACATACAAAGCCACTTCCAACCCAGAATTGATGGACATGCTCCACCTAAAGAAAACCATATACCCTTGAGCCACATGCTCCAGACATCTAAACCTCACCATAACAATAAATAGGACATGCTGTAGGGATAGATTCCTGTCCCAGAGACTTCCCATGCTCTGGAACAAGAGTCCAGTCTACATTAGGCAGAGCTCCTCGCTAACCCTCTTCAAGAGAAACCTTGATGAGTGGATGGGAAACAGAAAGTTTACCCAGGGGATCACTTCAATGGCTCTGCTGGACAGAGGCACAGGGAACTAATTTAAAGGGGTGGTGTTGGTTAACGGTTACAAACTGGATATAAGAAAGCAGTCATTTATATCTGCAAAGGTTGGGCACTTCTGTAATCTGATAATGATGGAATGCTTAAATGAATGGATTAGGGATGATCCCAGTGATTAGGAAGAGGCTGTACATATGGGAGATTGGTTTAGCTATTTTTTTCAGCAGTAAATTCAAGAAAGGTAGGTTCAGTTTGAAGAATTTGGAGCCTGGGAAGTGTAGTTTAAGTAGAAGGGGTTTTGTTTCCTTCATTGTTAGGGATGAAAAGTGAAAGGTATCTACAACGGAAACTATAGAATACATCTGAAGTCTAGTAAATGCTGGATTCTAGGGGAAGCAGGATGATTGTCTGCAAGGTCTTTTAAAAAGGAGGTAAGGAAGTACATGTAATGTTCTTTAAAGTTGAATACAGTGCCTACTGACTTATTGGAGCTAACTGCATAGTTGAGTTGACCTGTATGATTTTTAATTTCTTTCCAGAACAGTTTAGGGTTTGAAGAGGATGAGCTTTGTTTTTGTTTTAAATATATGGCAGAAATGCTTTTACATGCTAGCCTAACTTTTATTCTCTTTGGCAGGAAAGAATCAAGAAGCTGCATATTTTGTCAGTGTTGTTTACATGTCAACCAGGCATTTACTCTAAGTATAATTGTGTATGTCACTGGGTTGTTTATTTATTTCTAGGTTCATATGTTCATATGTTCATAGGTACATAATAGGCTGGCTGCCCTTGGAGGTCATTTTAGGCCTAGCCAGTTTCTCTTTTTATGAGCAAAATAACGTATTCCATTTGGTTATATATTGGTGTACACATCTCAGTGTATATTACCACTAATGAATATAACTGGGATCATACAATAGTTAATTTGAGAGACCCATGCATGGGATAAAGCAGTTAGGCGTTATATATGTTCATTATTGGTACAGGGGACAGTCCTGGGGTAAATTGTCTTTTTCCGATCAATAAATCTAATTTGTGCATGAAAATGGATAGGGATGAACTTTGTTTTATGTGGATAGGGAGTCTGTTTCACAGCAGGGATATCCTCTACACAATATATGTGTCCCTCCAAACTGTTCTGTTGATATTACAAAAGAGGTTTAGATCCCTTGACTGAGTATTTTTGATGCCATTTAACTTGCTGATGTCCAGTAAATTCATCAGTATTGGGTCAGAGGATACCTTGTATGCCAGGCACAGGTCACCTCTTAGGAGTCTGTAGGATACCAAGTTTACTGACAAGTCTTTGAGTAGTTCCACAACGTACTTTTATTGAAAATTTGTTTACCTGGGTAGAGCACTGATCACAAGTGACCAGTTTCAATCTCAGCCCTGGAATACAAAGAAAATCAGAATGATATTTACTGAAAGACCATGAGAGTATAATAAAAACACACATCTACAAAGTGCCATTATCTGTCAACAACAATATAAAGAGCATTTACAATTGTAATACACATTATTTAGAAATTCAAAACAAGTCTCATGTAGAAAGTGAGGTATCTGTGGGACAACTGAATCTGTTTGTCTACCTGGGAATGGTAGGATACCTGAGTGGAGTGAAGGATGTTGGACAGATGATGTGAGTAGCTGGAGAGAGAAGTTATATTAAGCTAAAGATAATGTGAGTAAGAAGTGAAGATTGTTACAGTGGAACCTGCCATATGAAGGACAATAAGACAGAGATGTAGCTTAGGTTAGGTGATATGGTTGGAGAAAAGGCAATAACATTTGGCTAAATGGAGGATGTGGACCTTTGACTGAGTCATAAAGTTTGGATAAGACAAGGTGCCTTTTATTTGTGGGGGTGGGATATTTCCCAAACTTTGAGACCAGTTACAGAGAAGTGGTGATCTGTACAGTGTAGATTAGTTTTAGGAGGTTACAGTGTGTGTGTGTGTGTGTGTGTGTGTGTGTGTGTGTGTGTGTGTGTGTGTGTGTGTGTGTGTGTGTGTGTGTGTGTGTGTGTGTGTGTGTGTGTGTGTGTGTGTGTGTGTGTGTGTGTGTGTGTGTGGGGGGGTTGTTATAGTTTCTGAGGGTGTAAAAAGAAGGTTGTCTAATTAGTATAGTTGTTGTGTAGAAAAAGTCTGGTTGTCAAGGAGTTTGAATATTTCAACTCCTTGGAGAAAGCCAACTTTTCATAGAGCAAGAATATATTTTCCTTTTTTCTGTGATGTTCATTTTTAGGGGACTAGGTAGTAAATCTGAAAATGTTATTGGATATTTTTGAAGGCATGTAAAGTTTTTTTTTGATGTTAAGGATAAGAGGTGGAGGCTAGCTTCAAGTTTAGAGAGTAGAATACTTTGGCCTATTAGTGTTCTGGAGGTTTTGGTAAGCATGGGGACGTCTTACTGGCCCAAAATAGGAGAGAGTTGACCTTGATCCTTGTGTAGTCAAGGTGTAGGGAGAAGGTTAAGGAGTGGTTAAGCCAAATGCCAGTGTATTTAAAGGCGGCAGTGTTTTCTATGGAGGTGTTGTTGTGGTCATAGATATGCATAAAGCTTTGTGTTGTTTTTAGTTTCTATTTGGTGCCAAAAAAGAAAATAAATCATAGCGTTGTTTTAGTTGGAGATGAGAATGAGGTTTTTGTTGGAGATCCAATGAGATCCAACGGATTAGTAGGTAATATGCTTGTAGGTTTATCTGGAAGGGTAGATGATGTAGGTCAAGGACAAGTTTAGTTATATAAATGAAAAATAATAAATGAGCAAGTATGGAACCTTATGGTCCATCTTTTCAAAGGTTCAGTGGCCATTAGCACAGCTGTGACTTTAATCTATTCATAATAAAAGGAAATGGGAACTCAGGTCTATGTGATAGTGTGTTAACAAAGTAAGTTAGGGCAACAGATGGGTCCGATTATTAATACAATGTATTCTGATCAATTGCATCTTGCTGCATATTGAGTATTATTTTATTTTTTTGGGCAAGGTCTTCCAAGTATAACTTGAGGTGTACCCTTTTTGGTCTTAAGGACCTAGAGAACATGACAGGACAGTGGAAGTATATTTATACACCTCAGCACTCTGTTAGCAGTGAAGAGATCCAGTGAAGAATTATCTGAAAGCTTATTTGGTCTACTTTGAAGTTTTACCAGTTCTAGATTAAATCACTGTAGCATCTTTTCTAATTGTAGAGAAGATGGACCTGTTGCATGTTTACTGAAGTCACCTAGAATAATGCACTTTTTGGGCAATCATTTATGGTATGTGCGTTCTGTAGTTTGTTACGTTAGTGCAGTAAAGGAGAGGAATATGTACAGAAATGATAAATAAATCTTTGTGGCCACCTATTATAACATGCAATTCAAGTTATTTGAGACTTTTATCATATTTTTTATTGGCAGCAGAATGTTCTAAGACCATAATGGAGGTGCCATATTTAAACATAAGGATAAGTGTAGCAGTCACTTATTAATTGAGAAAGACAAACATCATCTTTGGTCCAAGTCTCTGCTATAGCTATTATGTGTGTTTGTTCAGTTATTAGCCAGTCTTCTAATCCCATTCATTGTTCAGTTTACATGTATTGATACAAGCAATTTTAGGTTCAATGGTCCAGGCTTTGAGTGAATGTTTCCTGAGCATAAGAGCCTTGGAATTAAGCAGTAAAGTCTAGTTAGTAAGTATTTGAATTAATTTTTAGGGATTGTGTTGGTTTGTAAAAATATACTCTGTAATGGGTATTATTTCTTGGTTGTTTATGTCATTAAATGAACATTGATTTTGAATAGAAAAGGCGCTGCTATGGTTACAGGTATCTCAGATTTGTTTGGTTCAGCAAATCTACCATTATATAGGTTCATAGGTAGGTACTAGGCTATCGGCCCAAGGGCCTAAGTAAGCCTTGCCAACAAGGTTCCCTGGCTTACGCCACCCAAGAAAGTTATTTTTCTGTGCCACTGTCGAGCAGAGCCACAGATGTGAGGTGTCAGTAAGGGAAATGCTTACTAGTAGAAGCAAACCAGTGTGAATAAGGGATAGAATTGTGCTAAAAAGAGCTATATTAGGAAGCAGGGAAAGGTATGTGTTAAAAAAATCTGAAACTGAATGAAGTGGCACATTTGTAGGCAAGCAGTTATCTAAGGACTAGGAATGGTGCAGAGTAAAGGCAAGCACTATCTTTAGAAAGATAATGGCTGCAGACTAAATGGAAGCTAGGCTAGCTAAGATTCAGGGTCACAGTAGGAAATGTGTCTTCTAATAAAGATGCAGCCTCTCTAATTGTTAGCCTGTATACAGGAGTGAGAGGACAAGCCTAATATATTACTCTGTAGATGCCAAAAGGAGATTAGAATGGAGTTAGGAAGTTAGATATACACAAAGCACACAGGAACCAAAAAAGCAGAGAAGCACAGCTTTACTTGGCAGAATAAATGTTTAATTGATTAGAGCTTTCATTTCTTAAGTAGAAACATCTTTAGATAAAAAGACACACATGAAACAGACTAATTTATAAGCTCAGGTGGTCTAAAAAAAGGTTATATGACCACCGAGCCCTCAAACAGAACAAGCTACCTTTTTTAAAGCAACAGTAGCAAATATATAAAGAACATATCAAATGCAAGTAACATAAACGTTTAAAAAGATATAAACATCTTGCAGGTGCAAATTTAAATTTATGGGTAATAATAAACCTTATCTCTCCAATGTTTTCAACTATTTTGTATTTTGTATAATGTAACTGAAGATCTCCAGTCAATAGATCTGGAGGGTTTCAGTGATCTATCTTAGGCCAGGACAGAAAGCTGTATGACTGGGAACATTACCAGCCTTCTCTGGAAAGTGTTGTTTGTGTCTAGTTTTGTGTGTGTGTGTGTGTGTGTGTGTGTGTGTGTGTGTGTGTGTGTGTGTGTGTGTGTGTGTGTGTGTGTGTGAGTGCGTGTGTGTAATAGTTTATTCAAGGTATAGTTAGTATAGGGACGGGAGAACTGAAAGGCACTGAATCCAGAGGGAAATGTGACAGGGTCCTGTGATGCTATGTCCAGCATCATTCATTAGACAGGTTTTACTGTAAAGCCTAATCCCGGATATGGATAGTGTATGCCCATACTCAGGACAACAATGCCTACTTCCTCCATGCTCTTGAAGACAGGCTTTACACAGCAAGTTGCTTAGTGTTTCATTTGCATGTACATGCTACATTTCCATATGCTTGGTGCTACTGGTGTGAATCATGAGACCATCAGATGCACACAATGAATGGTGGTAAGTTCAAGCACATGAATTTAAACATCAGACAGGCCAGGGATCAGCACCTGATCCAGTTTTGTATATCATATGCATATGGATGTGATGATGTGAGGTACTGCCAGCTATGCCAGGAGAAGTAGGGGAGGGGATGTGTAAATATGCCACCACAGCTAACTGGAATTTAGTATAGAATTGTATGTTATTTGAATATCAAACTGATTTGTGCAGATACTCGTGTTGAAACTGTATCTGTAAAGTTGCTTGTGTTAAAAACGTATCAACCGTCTGTCCTGCTAGACAGAAGAAGAAATGTACATGTATTATTGTAACTGTTAAAATGTGTAGATTGTAACAGAGGGTACTGGAAAAGTAGAGGTTAATCTCAATTCCACTTGACTTTAAGAAAATAAATTACTTAATTTAGGCCATAAAGATTGTATCTTACAGTTTTCAATGCAGTCAGAGACATAAAGTCTGTATTAGTAAGCTTCCTGCATTGTCATTGGGGTGAACTAATTGCTACTCTGGAAGGGTGGAGGTTTGAAATTGTTTTATGACTTCCAGGAGCTGTAGCAGATCTTATCAAGGCTCTGTGTGTGTGTATTATTGACACATATGTAATAAATCCTTACAGCTTCTAGCCAAGTGGGGAAGCATGGGAACCAGAAGTCAGATGACCAGATGTATGTGATGCCATTTTGTAATCCATCATTAAAAAATATATTTATTTTATTTATTTGTTTATTTATTTTACATTTGTTGATCTGGTTTGTCTGACTGAGCTGATAGCCCTTTTCCAGCGGAGGCTGGGGAGGAAAGCTCCACAGTTTTACAATACAAGTATAAAAAAGCAAGGATCATATAATCTCCACAAATATACATTGTGAGTACAATAGAGGTTGTTTAACAATAATAATAACATTTTGACAATAGAGTAATAAGAATAATTTAAATACTAGGTGAGACTAAAGTCTCACAGCACTCTGTTTTTGTAACCTAACAAAGAAGGATCTCTCACCTACTTCATCTTGCCTTGCTCTAGTAAGTAACCAAGGAATAATAATCCTTTAGATCAGTCAGGAAAATATAGTGAGATTAGTTAAGTATTATTTTTCTGTAGCTGTGTGAACCTGTCCACCTTTGTTATTTTTAATATTTCATGTAATTGAAACTCTGGTGTTTATTGTAAATAGATATTTAGTATTTTCATTTTCTTTTATTATTTATTGTTACACATATTTAAACGTTTCATTGTGGCTGGTCTTTTAGAGACTATTTTAATCTCTGAGAGTACTTATATATATTTGGTGACAGCTCTGGCCACTCCTGAAAGCCTTGTTGTTGTCAAACTACCATTTGCATTAATATTAATTTAATTCGGTATAATTGGGTACCCTTGCAAGAGCCTTAGAGTAGCAGGCTTTGGAGTGTCTGGTGGCAGTGTAACTACCTTATAGTCTGCGCAGAAGGGGGCATAGCTAGTAAATTTGTGCCAGCATTTCCCAGGTGTGTGTGTGTGTGTGTGTGTGTGTGTGTGTGTGTGTGTGTGTGTGTGTGTGTGTGTGTGTGTGTGTGTGTGTGTGTGTATGTGTGTGTGTGTGTGTGTGTGCATGTGTGTGCATGTGTGTGTGTGTGTGTGTGTGTGTGTGTGTGTGTGTGTGTGTGTGTGTGTGCATGTGTGTGTGTATGTGTGTGTGTGCACGCATGGGCACATGTGTGTATGTGTTTCAGCTATTTGGAGCAAGGACACAAAGCACTGGTTTCACAGAGAGAATGGTGAAGAACTTGGCTTGGACACTCAGCAAATGTCACAGCTCTATAGCTTTGCCAGTGGGGAGTCTTACTGGGGACCTAGTAGGAAACCCAAACCCTGGACTAAGTGTTTTCTCTGTGTTCTCTTGAAGGAAATTGTGATTAATGCACAGAGCTGCATCCGGAAATACTGGGTGTATCCACGTGTTGTTCCAAGTGAACATCCCTTTCCAGTAGCTGTGGTGAGGATTCAGAATCCCTGATTACTGGCCCAGAGTGGGGATGTCACAGGGTGGACTGTGTGGTGGGATCTACAGATGAGCTAGCAAAGAAGAAGACAAAGAAGAAGAAATATTACTTTATGACTGCCTTACTGATGTGATTTGCCACCTACCTATGAAGTCAGAAATATCCTCAGTATTTACAGGAAAGTTATACTATTCCAAGTCCACATGGCACAAATGTAGGTGCAATATCAGTCAATTAGTAATTATTCAGTACGCGTTTAGGCTTTCAGCAAATTTCATTTCATCTTGTTCACAACCTCCTCAAGAATCAAAGCAGCAGTTCTATATAATTATTTATATATTTAATTTATTTTTGACTCTGGGAGTCCTGCTGGACCAGGGACCGTTTTACAGAAGAGGCTATGGGGAAATGGGTACAGGCTACTGCTAACAACAGATTCTGAGTCACTTTAATGGTGTGTATCAAAGCTGTATCTTATTATATATGCATATATGGGTCTACTTGAAAACACCGACATGCCAAAACACCGTCAACGAGATAACCAACACCACAAAACCGACACTTCAAAAGCACAAAACTTCACATGCCCGACAAACCACAATCCCGACAATCAACAAAACAAAACAAATACCTTTTCCGAAAAACACACACACAACACAAGCACACCAAAAACCTTACAAACCTACACTAAACCTTACATACACAACTATTTATGCACTAACCTTAACCCAAACCCTAACTCTAAGGTCCGTCACTATCGCACACTCACCTAACCCATGCCCTAACCCTAACTCACTTAACTCACCCCTAACCCTAAAGTCTGTCACTATCACACTCTTACCTTACCCACACCCTAACCCTAACTCACTTAAACCGCCCCTAACCCTAAAGTCTGTCACTATCGCACACTTACCTCAACATGTCGATGTTCTTCCGGTCTCAGTGTTCTCATCGTCGGTGTTTTGGCGTGTTGATGTTTTCAAGTAGACCCGCATATATATATATATATATATATATATATATATATATATATATATAAAATGAAATAGTACATGTTTGAACATCCAAGTGGTAATAGTATATAGGTGAGGCAGCATTATAGACAAAAGCCTTTTTCTTACAGCATAAACAACAGATACACTGATTATCTTACCATGCTATAGTTATGGCCTAATGAGCTGCATCCCCCAGACTTAAGGTTTGATGCCTGCAGTCAACAGTGTGCAACTGGGTAAGTCACATAAAATCATAAACATCTCATCTCCATAAATGAGACAGCTCTACCTAGTGGTTTTACACAGCTAATCAGTGACAGAAAGGACCATCCAAGTGTCATGAGCAAATAGGACATAATGAAGTAATTGAATGTCACCTGATCACCAATAATGGATATTAAGGAACATCTCTACCCTTCCATGTATACTTTTATAAACAAGATTCTTCCTTTTTAAAACTTAACTGGAGAATATTCTATTTATTTATATTCTTTCTCAGTGCTTTTAACCATGAGATTTTATTTATGATATAAGGAGTTTACTATTACGTTTAAGTCTGTTGCTGTAAACATAAAGTTTGTGGATGACAGAGAAAGGCTGTACACTTGTAAGCCTCAGCAAAACAGCGTCATTAAAGCTGCTATGTATTAGATCTAAGTTTGGCAATTTAAGCAAACCTCCTGAAACCATCATTTAAAATGTGTGCATGTGACTAATTGCTCTAAGCCTTTCATTTTAGTGCAGAACATTATCCCAAGAAAAATGATTTTCTTTTGTTTACTAACATAATATAAATGTTATTTAAAATAAACCCTTCATTTTTTTTCTGGAGATTTCTTTTGGCTTTCTCCTCAATGGTTGTTTCTTTTCTTGCTCTTGTTGGTATTACAGAATATTTAATAATTTAAGTCATTAAATATGCATTGTTCAGTTCTGAGATATGTTAGACACGTGGCAGGTTTAAAGAAAGAAAAAAAAGCTCCAATCTCTTGCA
This sequence comes from Protopterus annectens, assembly GCF_019279795.1. NCBI lineage: Eukaryota > Metazoa > Chordata > Ceratodontiformes > Protopteridae > Protopterus > Protopterus annectens. The sequence continues at coordinate 359,145,090 of NC_056729.1, read as the reverse complement.
GACCATTATCAAGCTGGAAAAAAAATCTCTTCCTTTTTACTTGATTAGAAGCACAAAAATAAATAGAAATAAAAAGTACAGGTTCCTTAGAAATGAATAGACTTCCCTTATTTCTTGCTTTTAGTATGACGAGAGTTTGTTCTCTTGTCAGGGGCAAAACTGATGATTATAGCTACAGCTAGGTTTTATTTTCATTTAAATGGTGATTCTAATAGATACTGGAAAGTGTTTTGTTTTTCCGGAAAATCTTTGAAATGTCCTCAGCTGAGACTTTCAATACTTCTGTCAGGCTGCAACATCAATATTTAAAGAACTTAGAAAAAGTGTTGTGACAGTTTATATGCTTTGAGCCATTTCCCTTCCCAGCATGCCAATGGAGTGGTTCTGGCTCTGAGGGAGTAGTACTAGAGACAAACACAGCTATAGGAGCAGCCTAGAGACCAGCTGAAGGGCAAGAAAAGGAAGTCAAAAAATTAAATCACTATATATTAAGGGTTTAGCTACTCTGAAATATGGTTATATGCTTTAAGGCAAAGTCTTCCATGTATTGTATGGTTATCAATAACTTGCAATTGGCTGGCATGATGTGGTCATGTTACAGCCTAAGTGCCAGACTACATCACCTGTAGGTGAAAGTATACTATTGCACACCATATTGCGGATTATTTCAACATTCCTGCTAGAAATGATGTAGACTAGAAACATGGGCTCATACTTGTCTGAAAACAAAACCATGTAAGTATGTCACTTAGTTCAACTATTAATCACATATAAATACATTTGACTAACATTGTAGTGATTGTATACCCCACATATAATGGCTTGAATGAGCAGTTGTGGAAATAAATCATGTCAGCTGTCATATTTCGTCACTTGTAGCTCCAATGTCAGACTTTCGCATCCATCTATCCACGCTTACAAACTGTATTCAACTCCTGTAGTGACCCCATGAACAGCCTCCATTCTTCCAGGAGAGTTACTAGGCAAGTAGGGAATGAAAGCACATTGCCAAGCCTTTCCTCTGTGGACAATTTAGAATTATCAGTTCACCTGCTACATGACTTTTGGATTTGACAGGAAATTAAGTATCTGGAGAAAATACGCACATACGCAGTGAGGACATACAGAATTGGCACAGAAGGTATACCAGCAGAGAAATATTACAACTTTAAACATAATAGTTCATTTTTATTGTCAATGTACTCTTGGAAATTCCTACCACCAAAAATATTTTACAAATATATGTCTGACTATTAAGCAGTCCGAGCAGATGGAAATGGCCAAATGAAATAGCAGACTGATTTAGTAGGATTTGTTTGAAATATAGGAGCTCCATTTTAATGTTATGTGAAGCTGAAAGAAATCAGATAATGAAGTCAGTCCCCCCACCTGGTTAACAATAACAATAATAAAGAGTTATATAGCATTTTGCATAGGAATTGCCAAGACAATACCTTGTGGTAAAAAAGTAAGAGATGGCCATTCAGTAAACATTCTTTTAAAACATATTTTGCAACATAAAGTACACTTTGCAATGAAGCAATAATGTGCAACAGGGTATGTGTTGCTTAGAAAACCCACATATTGGAACAATCCCAAAGGAGGAAGGACAGTCAATATTTAATGCATGAAGGAATGCCATAAAGACCTATATTCTTATAATGTTGTTGCACAAAATTAATATTTAAGCATCTGTAAAACAAATTTTTATTGATTTTTTTAAGATGTAGTACTTTGCTAGATGCCATGTGCAACAGCTTTAGTAGACTTACAAGAAATTTCAGGTCAGCGAGCAATAATGCCCAAAAGAGTGTATGTTAATGTGTAATTATACAATGGCTGGCCATTAATATTCCAAAATGAACACGCTGACTGGTCAGCCCAGTCAACGTGCCCATTGTAAATCTGAGCATATACCAAAGGAAAAAGGTCCAGTCACCCGGCCTTTTTTCCATTAGTATACACTGTAACTTTTAACTTTTCTTTACAAAAATAAATAAAAAAAATCTGAAATCTGGACTCTGGACATAGCAGACAGACAGGACAGAAAATACTAGGAAAATCAGGTACGCTATTTAAAACTAAAGACACATATCTGCTTTTCCTTGTATTTCCTAAACTGTCTGAAACTTTTTTTTTTATTTAAAAAAAAAAAAAAAGAAAAGAAAAACATAGCAACAGCGACCTTCTTTTCCCTGTTGCTTTCTTTCCAAAGCACTGATGTACTGGGTATGCGTGGGAACGCAAGTCCCATAGGATGCACAGTACATCAAAAAAGGCAACAGGCTATGTACTAGCTGTGGTAGGACAGCACAGCACCGTTATACGAAGACATTATTTAAGAAAAGTAAGTATTTGTTTTCTTAAATAATGTAATTGTATATAGCAATAACTGACTCTGTGGTGTGGTACATTACTGTTTACCCACGGCTGGCTTTATTTAATCACTTGGGCTTCGCCGTCATGACTAAACCACACCAACTGTGGGTAAATCTTAATATACCACACCAATGTCGTCAGTTACTGCTTAAATAATTCATGCCTAGGGATGTTCTGAGGCTTGATGCTACAGGATGAGGGCCTCTACACCACTAGAAGGGCATTATTTAGACAGTAACACACACACACCCTGGAGAGCATTACTGAGCTTAGAAAATGTGCAGTCTGTAAAATTGTTTTGTTTTATTTATTTGTTTAGTATCATATTATTAATTTTTATATTTTTGATGAAAAATAGTTCCTTTGCCTAATGTTTCAAACTTACTGTAGTATATGTATATGGTGTTGGAGGAAGTATTTTTACATCCAAAATATAAGATTTTCAAAGAATGTCCAGATTTTCATCTTATTTATTTATTTTTTTGGTGCATTACTCATACAATTTGTGGTTTGCTAGTAAATCGTTGGTGACTGAAGTCACTACAAATGGCATACATTTGACTTTCAGACTTTATTTTCTTCAGAAAATGCATGCTAAAACAAAACCTTTTATTCTATTAACTTTCTAATTTTATAACAGCGATGCTTAAAATCTGTTCCTGTTTTTCAGCATTTATTCTCTCTCTATTTTAGGCTTTATCCATATGTCTTGAGCTAAGAGGTTGAGAGGTATGCAGACATCTTAATTTTAATTGCTGCTGCTGTTTGACTGATATCCCTCTCTCTATGTCTCACTCTCATTCTCCTATACGCACTTCGCTTTCATGCATGCAAGCTTGCATACACTCACTTACGCAGGCAGAAACATAAACACACACATACTTTTCTTCCTTTTTAATGTTTCTTTTAATTTTATATTTGGTAAACAGCAAAAGAGTTGCTTAGTGAGTGTAAACTAATGGCGTGATCAATGCCATTCTCATTTTCATGCATGCATACACTCACACACACATATAAAGACACACACATATACCCACACTTTTCAAAAATGTTTTAAATGTTCTGTTTGTTTTAATTTTACATTCGCTAAACAGCAAAAGCACTGCTTAACGAGTGTAAAATAATGGTGGCCATTAGCTTCCTTACAGCTCCACGGCAACTTAATATTCGACTGAATTGTCAGACTCGTTTCCCAGCAGGCATTAGGTATATACAATGACTGCTTATTGCTTTTCAAAAACGAGCACACTGCTTGGACAGCCCAACCAGTGTGCCTGTTTAATTGAGCATGTACGAATAAAAAAAAGGTCCTATTAGCAACAGGCTGGAGGACAGCAAAATACAAGAAAAATCTGGTATATTCTGCAAAACTAAAGATACAGAAACACACTTGATTGTGTGTTTCTCCTCTATCCCTCATAAAATCCTGACTTTTTAAACATTAAAAAAAACCCAACAGAAACTGTGATCCTCTTTTCTTTGTTGCTTCTCCTGCATTGCATTGATGTACTGTGCAAATGTGGAAAAACAAGTCCCTTACACATGCGCAGTACATCAGTAAACAAGGGACAACATGGAAGAAGACTGAGTTGTTATACAAAGACATTATTTCAGAAAGGTAAGCAATTTTTTTCTTAAATAATGTAATTGTATAATAGCAATAATTCACTTCTGTTTGGGGGTTTATCAGGATTTATCCACTGTTGGCTTTGTTTAATCACTTGGGCTTCATGCTCTTAACACCTTTATTAAATTTTCACATATGACATAGGCAATCATACAGTTATATAAACAAAAACAAACCATACTGACATAATTTTAGTTGTACACATTATAGATCACAAACCATGTTGACATAATTGTAGTTGCAAATATTATACATCACTTATAATCTGTGCAGTCGTTGTCAGTCAAACATTACATAGCTCACTCAAATCCTGCCTTTTCTAAAACCTCATTCCTCCTCTGCATGTATCGTTCCCTCATTTCCCATTTTTCCTATGTAGTTTGCTCCTACCCTTTCTAAAGAGCCCATTTCCAGTTGTTGTATCGCTGTTACTACAGTCACTACTTCTAGTAAAGGTGATTTAGACTTTGATTCTCATCTTCTAGTATTTGCTTTTTTGGCAGCCATCATAATTAGACTCAGCAAGGCCTTACTATGTCTAAACAATTCCGATTCTGTATCACAGCTCAAAAAATCATTTCTTTAGTTACACCAATTTACTCACCTAGTATCTCTGACAGCACAGTCTGCAGGGAATCTTTAAAGTCTTTGGAGTCTATTTGGGGTATAAAAATACCTTTGTAAACACTTCTAAGCAAATATCCTACATCTTCTAGACTGTTGCATATTTGGGAGACATACATATACTCCCCATTGTTTCTTTATGAATTGCTTATCCAATCTTTTTTCCCAATCCTTTCTAACCTCCTTTGATTGCTTCTTATAGTTATCATGCAATATTTTGTATGCTGTACTAATTGTTCCTTTTTTAACAGCAGCTTCTACTAAAACTCTACCAGTGCTGGTTTTCACTTTGGATCCCCCAATTTCTTTCTCTTTGCCTATACTCTGATATCAATCCTTGATAGGGAAGATAATCTCTATTCTGCAGTCCAAATACATTCTTGGCATCTGCCCATTCTATTACATTTTACTTTCTAATTATTTACTCCCAATACTTTGGTTCTTTTACCAGTTTTCTCCAATAAGTTCCATCCCCCTCTTGCCTATTTATTGTCTGCATCCCTAATATCAGTCATCCCTATCAATAAAATATCCTTTCTCTATTCCCATGTTGGCTTAGTTCTTAGAATATTTTCTGCTACTTTACAAATATAAAATTCTGCATGGTTATTGTTATTCTCCTCAAAGATCTGCATGCCTAGTACCTACCTATGAACCTATTCACCCTGGGGATCACTTCTGTGGCTCTGCTCGACAGGGGCACAGGAAAATAATTTTCTTGGGTGGCGAAAGCTAGGGTACATTTTTTGGCTAGGCTTGTATAGGCCCTAGGGCCAATAGCCTAGTACCTACCTATGAACCTATGAATCCAAAATACAAGTCTCTCCTTGTTTCCTGAGCTTTCCTCATGTTTCATCATCATTCCTTTCCACTTTGACTTATATGATTCTCCTTGTGCTATGTATAGGGGCCTTAACTGTGTAGCTATGAAATACCACTTCAAATTGGATAATCCCAAACCTTATTCAATTGGATGAATCAGCTTATCCCACTTTAGTCTTGCCATCTTCCCCTCTTTGATAAAATCTTTATTCATTTCAGTCCACAACTTCTACTCTGGTTGATAAAAATATACCTGTCCTGTGCATAAAACTAAAGGGACTAAAAATATTTTAATTGCTTGTATCTTGTTATCTATATCCATATAACAGCTTCCAATTTCTCAGCTTTTGTATTATCTTTTGTTTGGTCTATTTCCACATATCCTTAGCTGCCACACCAGAATCCTTTTTAATCCATATTGCTAAGTACTTTATTTTATCATGTTCCCATAAATATGAATATTGCTGAATAAATTCATGTATGGGTACATAATTTACAGCTATTGCCTTTGTTTTAGCTTTATTAATTTTGTATTCCAAAAGATGGGTCTACTTTATTCTGTCAAAAGCTGAAAAGGGTGAATACAAGTAGTGGGACACATAAAGAGCAAACCATGAATACGTCGAACGTACTAAACCGTGAAATTTAAAACCTCGAACCGTCATAGTCGGCCAACCCACCACCCACAACACACTACCTACCCAAACACAATAAAAAAACACATACATACACTAACCAGAACCCTACTTCTAACCCTAAATGAAACCACCAAAACCCTACTGCTAACCCTGCACTAAACCTCACATACACAACTATCTATGCACTGTCCTTAACCCCTCCCTAACCCTAAGGTCCATAACTACCGGACACTTCCCCTATGAAGCTATACCCAAACAAATTAAATATTTCACACACATACACTTAACAAAACCCTACACTAAACCTTACATACATTACCTACCTATTCATTTACCTTGATCCGCACCCTAACCCTAAGGTCCATAAATATCGCACACTTACCTTACAGAGTTATACCGTAGATGGGCCAACTATGACGATTTGACACATCTCTTTTTGCGGTTTCATTCATTCAACGTATTCACGGTTCGCTCTTTACGTGTCACGCTATTTGCATTTGTTCTTTTCAGCTTTCAGCAGAATAAAGTAAACCCCCAAAAGATATAAAACTGCTTCAAAATGTTCCTCAACACTGTAATGTCCATTTCTGTTTTGTCAGGTATAAAATATTATCATCTGCAAATAGAGCCAGCTTTTCTTGACAACCATACAAATTATATCCTTTAATTTTTCAGTCTCTATTTTTTTGCCAATGGGTTCTAAATATGGTGCAAATAACAAAGGGGAAAGAGGACATGCCTGCCTGGTTCCTCTGCTCAAACAAAAATTATCAGAGAGGTTCCCACTCTCTTAATTTTCACCTCTGATTCCTTATATATCCTTCTAATCAACCTTATAAATTTATCAGGGAATGCAAATGCTTCCATTGCCCTGCTCAGTAACACCCAGCTTGCTCTGTCAAATGCTTTCTCTGCATCAAGACCCACTAACAATGGTGGTATTTTCTTACATTCAGCTTCCCTATGAATCATCAATGTTCTGTTAATGATGTAAAATTTGTGGCTCCCCTCCACAAAACCACACTGATCCACTTCTATCAATTTTGGAATCACTTTTGCCATTATTTTACCCATTGTAGACATAAACACTTTATAATCATTTGCTAGAGGTTAGCTTTATTATATTCAATGCTCCTTTTTATTTATTTATTTTCTCTTAAAACGTGTTACTAGATAAATACAATATCCTCAGTCCAGTCATTTCCTTATGCAATAATGAGAAAAAACACATATTTTTTCTTGTATCAAACTCTTTTGAACAGACATTTCTTCTTTTTTTACATTGTAGTGCCTACATTTCTTAAAACTCAACATTACACTTGAAAACAACTGAGAAAACTTTACTTTATAGCATGCACTTATCATGCACTATACAAATATTACTGTTAAGAATAAAAGTTTGTTTTATTTACAGATAACATTTTCCTTCCCCTTCCCCTCTCCTAAGTGTTCCTCTACACTTTACTGACATGAAGTAGGGCATATGCGTTAGAGTCCCCTACAAGGTTAACAAAATCAGAAAAGTCCAACATTTCCAGGATTTCTTGTTCTGTCATACTTCACACATATAATTAATGCTTCATTATCCCACATTTATTTGTCAATTTCTGAAGTGCTGGTTTTATTCCTGTTTATCTCCATCTCCCAAATCCAGTCACTGCTTTGTTTAGAATGTAGTCTCAATTTTTCTTATCAGCTCTTGTGATTTTTTTCTGTCTCTCAAGCATTTTCTATTGAAACAATGGAAACATTTCCTGACACAGTCTCTCTGTGGTCTTTATTAACAGAAGAGCAAGAAGCAGAATCTCCTTCTGTTTTACAGCTCACTTTTTCCTTAGGGAAACTTTTATATTTCCTGCTTAGCATGTTCTGTATCAAAAAATATTTTGTTACTCCAGGAAGGAATATTATGAAGATAGCTGGATAAAGCAGTTTGAATCTCATGCCTGCTTCTCGACATCCCCTCATTAGTAGAATAAATGTACTCCTCTTCTGCATGGTGTACAGTTAGTAACAATTTTCCACAAACACTCAACTGTCTCCCACTTTTAGTACTTTGTCCTTCTGCCACATTTTTGTCAGAATCAACTCAGTCTGCTTGTAGGATTTCATCTTTACTATTAAAGGTCTAGATTACTTTCCCATGGCCAGGGTTGGAGCATATACATGATGTGCTCTTTCAGTTAACAACTCCTGCTGTGGAATACCAATCCAGTTGCTTATTTGTACTTTCATAAAATTAATACAGTCTCTCCCTTCCAGCTTCTCTGCTGTAGTAGAAAATCTCAGTTTTTTCATGCATGCTCTGTACTCTAATTCTATTATTTTTTTTGAAACATCTCTTCTTGAGCAGTTTCATATTCAGCCAGTCTTTTCTTCATTTTGACCTCAGATTTTTGCAGCTTTATCACCTCATCTGAATATCTGTTTAAAGCTTCTTCCATTTTATCTAGCCTTTTATTTAAGTTCATATACTCTATCAATATTTTATTTATTTTTAATAATCTATGAGAACATTTGACTTATTTTTTCCTTTAGGTTACTGGAAATCATGTCTCGCACCAAAGTTGGAGCTTGCACTGCTTTTTGCACTGATTTTTAATGAACAGCTACAGAATTCTTCCCAGTCAGTGTTTTTTTTCCTCAGCTTTTGTGGTTGATTTTCTTTCAGGTTCTTTGAATTTCCTTTTGGCTGGCATCCAGTCAGTGCACTTACTAGCCAGTTACTGAAATTTACACAAATAAACAAGTTCACTGGCTCTCTCTTCTGATTTTCTGTTTTCACACTGGGAGAGCTGAAACTAAACTGTTACTCAATGTGCAGCCATCTTGGAAGTCTATCTCAAGCTTTATCCTCTTTATCAAATTAATTGTGGATTATTACTTAACACCTTGCAGAAGAATGTTTGTTCTCCACTTAGGTTTAATGTATGATTTGCCTATTCTCTAAATAGCAGTATCTACTATTGTATTCATTGTTGCAGTTTTCATTTTGTTAGTTATAATGAAAACATATAGTAAAATAAAGGATAAACATGTTCACTATACTACCTGATGTCTGATAATTACATTATATGTATTGAACCATTAAATTATTTAATGTGAGTCAAAACCTATATAAATAGCACATTGTATTATGCAATAAATGCAAATTAGTCAATAGCCATTAGGGTAGATTTTGTTGTGTTTCGTCATTTCTTCAAAACTCATATTACTAAAGCTGGGCAGTAAAGATTATATATAGAAACTAGAAGAATACAGAGTCTCAACTTATTTCTTCAAGCTCATCATAATACAAATATCAATTACTATCAGATTAAAATATTTTCTGGGAAACAAGCCCCTGTGCCCTCTGACCATATCATTCTCACTTCAGGATTGCTGGACATTGGAGAAAGAGTAGACAGTAGTGACTTGTAGTATAAAACCTGTCTTGTTCTATCTCTGACAGGCAGCAAGACTGGAGTACTGAAAGCTCTAACACATGAGCTACAACATCTCACCCATGAGAAGTAATCAAATTAGATATGAGCACCTGACAATTTAAACTGATACCCACATGCACCTGCAACATGAATTCTGTTGATCTATACAAACAGTGTAAACCGCTGCCATAACACTTGCTAGAGATATTTAGGAGTGGAGGCAATAACAGATTGTAGAGGAAGAAAGGAATACTGCAATAGCTGCATGTGAGATCTGTGCAGGCAGCTTTCAGCCTTTCAGGGGATTTAGGAGTTTTACTTTTAGACTCCATTTTGCAATATCTGCTACTAGAGAGTCTTTAAAAAATGAATACAGAAACTGAACTGGGAGCTGTTGTGTAGATGCAACCAGTTCCAGTCTGTTTGTTAACACCTGACTTACCTGAAGCTTATGTGTATTAGATTAGGCAGCCAGCAGCGACACCTGCAGATCAGGATGAGAAACCTATTTTCCTACCAGACTGCTTCTGATGTATACCATTTTGATAGTACTATTGTGAAGCAGTAGGTGAATATGTAAGAAAGTTGTCCTTTTCTTCACAATTACCTGCATTTTTCAGTCTGCAGTCGGAAACTTCCTCATAAGCAGCAATTAGATACAATCCAATAGCTATGATTGGCTGTGAATATAATAGGCTTATGTTTGAGTCTCTGGGCTTATGGTGTCAACTTAGAAGCCAGCCAGACACTATGCCACCTTAATTTGTGAACACAAAACAGAATATTATAAGAACCACCAAAGCTAATTGACGTACAGATGCAAGGCTTTAACTAAAAACATAACATGTTGACTCCTGACTTAAAACAAACCCATTGAGAAATGTAATACTTGAAAACAAGCACATAGACATACTCAAACATACACATCTACACATACACAGAAACATACATATATGCACTCACATGCATTTTTAAAACATTTTTGCAGGAGGCAAGCATGCTTGTATCCAATATATGGGGCCATACCACCTACAACCTGCCATCTCTGTCTAGCAGATACAAGACAGCTGAACTTTGAGGATAGGGTAGGTCTCCCTTACCCATAGAGTTTTGTGATCTTTCACATCTTATTAAAGCCATATTTAAAGAATCAGATGTCAACATCTTTACACTGATGAATCAGAAGTTGGCATCAAATTCATCACTACAGAGCTGTGGTCCCAAAGAATATAAAAAAGTTGCTTGGTCTTCAGAAAAGTCCATACTGTTATGGTACATGACACTATCCTCTATTTGTAGAGTAATTCTGATTGAATTCCATCTCTGGCTACTGATTTCCTTCTGCAATCATCTACTCTAGGTGAAAGCCAATTCTGCTATACTTTCATAGTGGCTAAATACAGTTAAGACAAGGATGTGACTGTCTCATCCACCACTAAGTTATGTCAGCTGCCACACTTTGCTTTCTTACAGACAGGACCCCTTCCTTGGCTTACGGCTAGTCCATTATATAGCTTTGGGAGATGAACGCAATGCTAGCAAAGATATGTTTCACTATTCACAGAATTCTGTTTCTAACACAGAACCAAGGCTTATCACATTAAGTATAAAATGTAGAGTTAAAAAATATGGGTGACAGATGGAGAGATTCCTTTGTGAATAAAAAGGGGTAATTCAGTCATCTGTTGATATAGTTTGTGCCTCACACAACTGCATTATACTGTTGCACCTTCCCTGCAATCTACATATCCAGTAGCTGGTCAAAGGTTCCAGCAAACAAACCTTAATGAAGACTTACTTTGACATAATGTCATGCCTAGAGCTGGTCACAGCCATTAATCAACCTTCTAAGATGGAGAATATACACTGAGAATTCAGCAGCTATTCAGTCAGCCAGTGTTATCAGAGCTGGAACATGATCAAATGGGGCCCTAGGCAGGGTAATGGAGCAGCCCCCACCAGCCATTCTGTGTCCCATTACTTGGCTATTTATCCCCAGTTACCATAAACACTGTTCAAACCCATCAGCATGCGTACTATTTTCTTTTTCACTTCTACAATGATCAGAGATATTTAAAACTTTTATTTTTATTTTTATTCAGATTTTATAACACAAACACTGATCAAACAAAACAATATGGTCTCACAATGAGAGCAGACAGCATGAACAGTAAGCAACATATCCTTGCTTGTGCCATAACAGAATTGCAGCTTTGCTCCCCCGCCCCTAAAAAGAACAGGCAATGACACATTTTGCTAACAAACCATCTTTGAAATGCTAAAATTGCTATCAAATGAACTGTCCCTGAAACATGACCTGGTATCTCATGAGCTACTACTCTCTACTCTCCGCAACCTCTCCTTCTCACAATCAGCCTGCAACTGGTTCCACAGCCAGCAATCAGTAATCTGGAGTGATAACTTATCACCTCACCTCCCAGTTGCTCTCAGAGTTCCCCAAGGATCTATACTTGGCCCTCTGCTACTCTCACTTTTCATTAACAACCTACATACTGCCACCACACAAGCATCTCTTATACAGTATGCAGATGACTCACTCTACTGTCATCTGCTCTGCCCCCACTCTACCAGAACTACAACAAATCACACAGGAATCATTCTCTTCTGTAGAAAGCTGGCTATCCAATGCTCAGCTCCTATTCAACCCAAGTAAGACAAAACTTCTGTTCCAACCTTCCAAAGCCACCCAAAACACTCTGAACTTCAACATTCTCACCAAAGACAATACCATCATCTCTCCATCAGAACACACAAAATTACTCGGTGTGGAAATAGACAGCAAACTTAGGTTTGATACCCACATATCTCTCACAATAAAAAAAAGTTCACAAAAAACTTGGTGTATTACATCGAAGCCACCAATTCCTAACCAAGGAGACTAGAATCTTCATAGCCAATTCCCAGCTAATCTCCACCCTACTCTATGCATCCCACATACTTGCCAACCTTAGACAGACAGACCTACACAAGCTGGATGCTTGTTACAACAAAATTGCTAAATTTGCCACTGGAACCTCCTACTGCAGCCATCATTGTATCTCCCTTAAAGAACTAAACTGTCTAGAACTCCCACAACTCCTTCACTTTAATCAACTCACCCTCGCTCATAAACTTATTAACCACCCCCATAACATCCCTTCTCTTCAAACCCTTCTCCAACCCAATCACTCCACTAGGCCCCTAAGATAAAGCAACAAAAATCAACTCACTGTTATAAAACTCAAAAACTCAGCAGGAGAAGCCACATTTTCATGTACCATATCTAAACTTTGGAACAATCTTCCACCCTCTATAACTACTCCACCTTCCAGCAGCCTTTTCAAGACTGCACTCAAATTCCACTTAAATTTGCATGGTCTTTGCCCTTGTTCTAATCTAGACTAACACCCCCCTTACCCCCCACCTAGATTTTTAATCCAACTATACTACTGCCAGTACTAACCACAGTCAGAATTGGCTAGTTGTCTTTACATACTTTAAAATATTGTCTGACAACTTTGTTACTAATATTATAAACAAGAAACTATCTTAACTTGCAACATTTGCTCTACATACTGTTGATAATCAATATATTGCTATTGTATTAAAGCCAACAACCTGTAATGTTGTATACTGTTGCTGCAACTTTATATCTCTATTTATCATGTACATGATGTGGAGGTTTTCTCCCCGGGCATCCGCTTAAAAAGGACCAGCGTCCAGTTGGAATTTCCTGGTAAACAAATGTAAATAAACAAATGTAAATAAATAAATAGATAAATAAATAAATGTCTACAGATTTAACACAGAGTATTCCCATACCTCTCAACCGCTTAGCAAAAAAAAATCTGGACAAAGCAAAAAATAATCAGGAGACAAAGCCCCCAAAATAGGTACAAATTTTAAATATTGATCTTATAAACTTAGAAAGCTGCTAGAAGAAAAGACCTTGTGTTACTATGCATTTTTTGAAGAATATGAAGACTGAAACTCAAATGCTGTTTTTACTTAAGGAATTAATTCCTCACTGATTTGCCAGAAAAGTCCAGAAAACCACACATTTTATGAGGAACAGACCAAAAATATTAGTCAAAAATCTGGACATCCTGCAAATATCTGGACAGTTGAGAGGGATGAGCATTCCATGTTAAGGTATTGCCAATCATGTATACCTATGAAATCCCTGACAAACATGACCATGCCATCAGTACACTTCTAACTAATGTATACAGATAAAAGTGGAAAAGCTTTTGCTAATCAATATATATATATATATATATATATATATATATATATATATAATACTATTAAACAGATTTTTCTTAATTACATTTCAGCATATGCAGTATAATAGCTGGCAAAATGCAAACATACCTTCTCAAGTTCAACAATCCTGTGTACAGATATATCCCAAAGTAATAGCCTCTTTTCTCTTTTCTATACAGATAAAAGTGGAAAAGCTTTTGCTAATCAATATATATATATATATATATATATATATATATATATATATATATATATATATTATTAAACAGATTTTTCTTAATTACATTTCAGCATATGCAGTATAATAGCTGGCAAAATGCAAACATACCTTCTCAAGTTCAACAATCCTGTGTACAGATATATCTCAAAGTAATAGCCTCTTTTCTGTGTTCTCCACATAAACAAATCTCCTCATCTTCAGTTTCCATACCTACATGGTTGCCTTTTTATGGTGTAGATTCAATGTTGTTGGCATTGTGAAGATGCAAATGAGGTATGAACTCATTAGAACTGCTGAACCTGAAATACTTGGCTCCATGTATCAGACCTAAATATAGTGCAGGCATTCCTTCAGTGTTTGTCTTTAATGGACTGCAACTGTGAATCATTACTGCTAGGGAGAAGAAAAACACAACAGAAATGCAGACTGCCCTACATCCAGTGGGTATGTCAGGTTAGACTTACAAAACATTAAATGTAATTTTGTCAATGTTGGAAATGTAAGTAAGCGACACATAATTTACAGGTTCTGTTCATTAACATCCCACCTCCCCTTCATTTGTTGACATCTGCAAATTATATTACTGCCATTTAATATCCTCACACATTTTAAGGACAATGATATAGAATGGCTTACAGACTTCATGTTTCAGATTACTGGTCAGATAAAAGAAGAATGACCAACAAACACAAACACGTAAGACAGATATGCATATTTTATTTATTTATTTATTTGGCATTTGTTTACCAGGGTGGTCTGGCTGGGTCAGAAAGAACCCATTTTCAGTGGAGGCACAGGGAGAAAAGCTCCAACACATACAAACAGTTGTGCAGTCTTTATACAGAAAACATGAACATTTTTTCTTATGTGGGTTATAATACATACAGATATGTGCAATCTTTCTACATGTGCAACTTAGCCCAAACACAGGAAAAGAAGAAAATGAATGTCAGGCTTGGCTGTGCTTATCTTGTTTGTGCAAAGAGCAGCAATGTGCAAACTGGAATAGTTGCCCACACAGGAACCAGACAGAACACCTGAAGAACACATGCAAACAGGGCATCTATAAAAGGGCAAAGGTCAAAAACAATACATTGTTGCAGTTTCTGTATTTCATCGAGCAACTGCACTTAGTGGTGTTGTGCAGCAGTTAGCAAGGTTACCCAGCAGCTGCAGCCATCAAACACCTGCAGACAGGACTCAGACAGCCAATACTTGAAACCAGATACATTCAATTAATTCTGCTGGGCACAGCACAACCATGCTAAGTGACATCCAACGGTGGTTAACACAGAGACCTTAAGAATGATTAGGAAATTAGAAAATATCTTGTAACTAGTTCTGTGGCAGCAGATGAAAGTGTAATGCTAGAGTACAGATGGTACTGGGTTCTAATACAGGGTGTGCAACCTTTTTTCACTGTTGTGACAGTGCAGTTTATAGCAATGAACTAAAAAATAGACAAGTGCTTTTTCAACATTCTTGTGGCAACATGTGTAAGTGTAGGACAGCCATACACATGGTCCAGGGTTCTAATACAGGATATTCCATACACTTTTACTGTTGTTCCACTTCCTATTATATTCACTCTCACTTATAACACTTTAGATAATGGAGCTGATATGAATTATATGAGAGATGAGACACCATTATTATGTTTTCAGATGTATGACTGAGAGTATACTGTCTACTACATTCCTGTAAGTATAATCCTGCTATTTGGACTTGTATGACCTTCACAATTACATAAGACACATACACAACTGGATCTATATCCGATAATCTTGTCAGGTCACATGAATACATGTGCAACAACTCAAATTGTCAGCTGTATTTATGTATGGTTCATGACTATGTCTGAGCAGCACTTCTTCTGAGGAAAAGATGGAAAATCAACAATGTGGAAGAAAATGCTTTATCCTGTATGCCTAGGTTTGAATCCCATGTGTAAAAATTAATTTTCTCAGTGAATAAAGGCAAAAACAAATGTGTCAGGTCATTGCATTTATGCCCCCAGTGCATGTCTGCAAACCTAACTCACCTAACAGTTACCTTCCAATTTCCAATATATATTTCTAGGCTATATCAGTAGAAAGGCCTCAAGCTAAGACCAAGTGTCAAATTGACCTTCCAGTTTCAATTATTTAATTTCTCCTTGTTTGGCATTGCTGCACTCTACTTAACATTGCACAATCACTGTTGGCATCATTGTTCAGGTTTGTGCACTACCATTAAATGTGATAACTGGAACTGGCAGGAAAGCATTAGTTTCCATTGTTCTGGTTCAGCTGCTAGACATGGCTGGTATTGGAGAGAAAGGTGCCAAGTTTAGGGCACAAAGGTGGGGTGTCCAGGAGTCCAAGATATTTACTGGACTCTTGGTAAAGCATCACAGCCAAAGACTTCTGCAGGGGACTATTCTGGCCCCCAGTATAAGTCTGAGGCATGGAATAGTTTGGCCCAGCCTGTATCCAGTGCCACTGGTATCGTACACATTGGAGAGCTATGTAGGCATCATTTCAATGACCTATGCAGGAGAAAAAGGGATACTGTCAACCATTGGTTTCATGAGTTTGAGACTGCAGGCATCCCACAGCTGTGTAAGTATAACTATAAGACTGTACTTGAAAGAATTAGAAAGCTAAATACTGGCAATACTGGTATACATAATGATCTTATGTTCTTTTCTGTTCTTTCCCCAGCACCCACTGAACGTGAGTTCAATTGACAGGCTCATGTTGCATGACTGGAACGACTGAGGGTAGCAAATGGTATGTATGCAGCAGAAGAGAATTGTTATTGTAGCTTTAAAAGTTAAAGATAGCTTTTTTTGGTCTTTTATACAGCTCTATCAAATTCAGCATGCATATCCCAACTGTAAAAGTAAGTATGAATGCATTAGTCTGTAGCACAAAAGAACAGTAAAGTCCAATATTAGTTTGCAGTCAGAGGTTGTTGGTTCAAATACCCTGATTCCCAAGTATACAATATTGTTATTCCTTCAATAATATCTACAGTAAATTAAAAACTCTATACCAGTGGCATAAATTCCCTGCTGTAAACTGTAATCTCTATAACTGGAGCAAGCATATGTGCAATATATGTACATTTCAAGGATTACTTGCAGCAACATCTAGTATAGTGTGTATCTATTAGGGCATGTACTTAAATGTAATACTTCAGATAAAAGAGTTGTATAATTGTGTTAATGAATTGTATGTCACATATGATGGTACTAAATTTATCTCTGTCTTTCTCTCACCCCAACCCTTATCTCTCTTGTTTTATTTTCTATTATGTGTCGTCAAAATGTCTCCATGTCACCAATGTTAGTTCAAGGTTCAGATGACAAATTCACCACCGTAGCAGGAACAGGCAAGCAAAAACTGAGGGTGATGCTACTCAATGCTAGAAGTCTAAATCTCAAAATGCACTCACTCGAGGCACTCCTTAAAATGGAGAACATCAATATCTGTGCAGTGACTGAGACCTGGTTCAAGGCTCCAGAGCGCACCCCTGCACTACCAGGCTATAACTCATACCACACTTTTTGGCCATGTAACCTGGACTGAAATGCCAAAGGCGGAGGTGTGTCCTTATTCATTAAGGATATCAACACCTCCAGGCTAGTTGCTCAGCATAATGCATCCGAGGTTATCCAAGTGCAGCTAACTCTAGGCAAAACTGCAATCCAAATTGTAGCTTGCTACATATCCCCCATCATGCCCCAGGATTCCCACTCCTCTTTTCTTGATGTACTGGAAAATATTAGGGTTCAACCAAACACCCTAATAATGAGCAACATCAACTACCCCACCATTAACTGGGGAAAACTACTTGTGTACCAACTCCTTAGCTTAACACTTTCTGGAATTCATAAACTCCAATGCCCTGGATCAACGTATCCTCACCCCCCACCAGGGGCAACAATATCCTAGACCTAGTCATTACCAACATGAGTGACCGGTGTTCCACACCTTAAGTCAACTCCTCGTTGGTCTGATCCAACCATAAGCTAATCACCCTTGATATCCAAATCCCACCCCCCCCCCCATTAAGGAAACCATGGTAAAAAATTTCTCCAAAGCCAACTTCATGCTTCTTAAGACAGAAGTGGTGAACTTCATGACACCCATGCAGATGGACAATATCATTACAACTACTGAATCCTACACAAATGCACTCTATAAGCACTTACACGAGTGCATGGATCGTGCTATCTCAAACAGAACCAAGATGCTATCTTCCAAAAAAGGAAGCCAATCTGGTGGTCCCCTGCCATAACCAAACTGTACAACAAAAGGAAGAAACTGCTGCAAAAGAGAGTAAAATCCCATGAGTGGAGGAGCTCCCTGGTCAGCCTCAGTAAGAAGCTGAAATCGCTTATAAGGTCCTCCAAAGATAGCTATGAAAACAAAATCACCACTAATTCTAAGGACAACCACAAAGCATTCTGTAGCTATGTCAAGAATCTTGATGGCAACACCCAGATCTGCTCTGAGTTACAGCACAATGGCATGAAAATTACTGAACCAGCTGATAGGTTCAGTGCTAACTTTACCCCGCCCTCACCCTCTAAAGGGCCCATATCTATACAGGGAGAATGCAGAGTCCCTGTAATCACAGCTAGGGAGGTAAAAGCTGCACTCTCTAAAACCAGAAACACAGCATCCATGGGACCAGACAACATCCCTGGTTGCGTTTTACACAAACTTCAGAATGAACTGGCTCCCCACCTAAGCACCATGTTCAATAATAGCCTTGCATCAGGCTTCATGCCCACTGAATGGTGCACAGCAACAGTTATCCTACTCCAAAAAGGGGGAGCCACCACTGATCCCAGGAACTATCGCCCTATTAGCCTGATGAGCCTGGTCTGCAAGGCCATGGAACGTATCATCATGGAACACATAAACAAAGACAATGGTAACCTCCAAACTCTGGATCCTACCCTGTTCGGGGTTGTGAAAGGCAGATTATGCCTCCTGAACCTGATAGACTTCTTTGAGGCAGTCACCAAAGCCATAGATGAGGCTAGGATGGTTCACACAGCCTATCTTGACCTCGCCAAGGCTTTCGACACCATCCCCCATTCTGGAATTATAGCTAAACTCGCTAAACCAGGTATAAATCCCTACGTCACAAGATGGGTTGCCAACTGGCTCACTGACAGAACCCACACTGTAAAAGTTGCAGACTCCAAATCTGACCTCAAACCAGTGACAAGTGGAATACCACAGGGTTCAGTCCTGGGACCTCTCCTGTTTGATATCTACTTCTCTGATGTACAGGCTAACACAGAAGGCCTCTGGCTAATGAAGTTTGCAGATGACTGCAAACTAGGAGCCATAGTCAAGTCCCCAAATGATGTGGACATCCTACAGAAGGGCCTTGCTGAGACAGATGCCTGGTGTCAGATCCATGGCCTCAAGCTCAATGCCAAAAAGTGCAGTGTCATCCCCTTTGGTAAAAACTCTGTACCCATGAACTACCACATAGGCAGCAATCTACTTAACACCAAATGTGTGATAAGAGACCTTGGAACCCAGGTAAACAGTAGTCCCTCCTTTGATAGTCACATCGCCAAAGTATTCAGGAAGTCCTTCTACGTGGCACACCTCATCATAAAAGGGTTGTTCCCCTCTAATCGACACTCATTAGACCCATTATAGAGTACAATGCCCTTTTTGGAATGTACCTCACAAGACATCTGCAGCAGCTGGAAATGCCACAGAAGTACCTCACAAAGAGGATTACTGGCCTCAAACAAATGCCCTACACTGACCGTCTCAAAAAACTCAAGCTTTACTCCATAGCATATTGTCTACTCCGTGGTGATCTCTGCCTAACATATAAAGCTATGTCAAACCCAGAGCTGTTGGACATGCTACACCTAAAGAAATCCCAATCCCACCAAGCTACATGCTCTAGGGACCTAAACCTTGTCACCACAATAAACAGGACATGCTGGAGGGATAGATTCCTGTCCAGGAGACTTCCCATACTCTGGAACAGGCTACCCATCTATGTCAAGCAAAGTTCTTCATTAGCACTCTTCAAGAAAAACCTTGATGAGTGGATGGGAAATAGGAAATACACCCCAGGAATCACGTCTGTGTCTCTGCTCAACAATGGCACAGGAAAATAGCTTTCTTGGGTGGCGTAAGCCAGGGAACATTGTTGGCTAGGCTTACATAGGCCCTTGGGCCGATAGCCTAGTACCTACCTATGAACCTATGAACCTATGTATATTTACCACCAAAATAAGTCAGTAGGCAAACTACTCTACAAATACTCTGTAGCCCATGCCTGGAACAAACTTCCCCTTGACATATACTCAATTTCTCACACCTCACAGTTTAAAAACAAACTAAAAACATATCTAGTCTCTTCCAGAACCTGCACTTAACATGACCCTACTTAGCTCCCTCCTCCCCACTCATTTCTCTCACAGTTGATCCTACTTACACTCTGTGCTCTTCCCTCTCAAGTACAGTAGCATAGAATTGCCCTGAGAAAAGAAAAAGAAAAAAAGTGTTTACAATTTTTGTTTTTACTATAAGTATTATACTTGTTACTTTTGTTTTTATTTTTTTCCTACTGTAATGATATAGCATTTTTATTTGTTTTCTACTGTTATGATATATTGTACTATTTGGAGCTTTTCTCCTCGGGTCTCCACTGAAAATGGGTCACAATCCCAGTTGGACTAACAAGGTTAACAAATGTCAAATAAAATAAATAAATATGTGTACCACATTGATAAATGCTACACAGCACAGAGAGGTAGGCCAGCCCCACTAGATCAAACTGCCCCCGATCCACCAGCTCCAGCACCAGTTCCCAGCACATCTGCTTCTGCTGCCCCTGCACTACCTGTGCCCTCATGTAGTACTGCCCTGGAAGTTGGTGCAGTGGTACCTTCCAGGAGCAGTGGTGGAGGTCGTGATTTCATCACCCACAGGGACATGCCAGGGATGATGCATAAGGTTGTGCACTGCACCTTTTGTGTATGCCTATGCTGGATGGAGTGGCTACTCTACGTCATGGTCCTTAGGAGAAGAAGACATCAAGCTACCAGTGGAGTAAGGTGACAGCAACTTCAGTCCAGTGGGTGAGGATTTGATTCTCACTGTCTTCAAGTTTGATGTCCATGAGCCTGTGTTGCTCCCTCTCTCACCCCAATCATGGGGGTTCCCCAACCTTTTGTGTCCATTGCTGTCCCTGTCTCTTGTCATGTTTGTTTGCATTTTCTTCCTCACCTACCCAAATTACTTGGCCCAGACATACATATGTTCCTTACGATCAGTCCTCTCTTACTGAATTAAAAAAATGGCCACCTGTCCCACAAAAAAAATATATCGTCCCATACATAGCTCTCCATTTCACACATGTGTCTTCTTGACACACTTGATTTGGTCCAATTACCTATACAACATGATTATGTTGTTGTCACCACTTTCTCTGGAGGTGACAGTACAAATTCAGCTAATATTCTGCACAAATGATCAGTTTTTACTGTTGAATAAATGGATAGCTGTGGCTCTTTCCTACCTCCCTCCTGCACATCCCTGTATTGTTTTCCCTTTGTTTTTCCTCCTGCTTGCTCCCCTTTGCACCACTTTCCTATATACCCCATTTTAACACCTATACTCTGGTCAAAAAATAGAATCACACACAACACACATAAGTAGAAGAAAAAGCAATAGATACCTTTACTTTTTGGCCTCTGCATTTGCACAGAATTTTGCATCATGCAGAAACGCCAAGCGACATTCAGCAGTGGTACAATGCTGTGGTTATTTCCATCCAGTCTTGCTTACCCCGCTGTGCTATGCCAACACACAGTAACATGCACTATAATGAGTTAATGTTATTACATTATCACTAATTATTTAAAAGTATTCAAAAGTTTTACATATACCTGGATTTGAACCCAGTATCACCTAGGCTCAAAAAAAATGTGCCAATGCATTTATACCAGCTGCCACAGAGTCAATTAAGCAGCAGATGTGTTTCATAGACTCAATACTAACTATCAGACTGTAGCAATGCATCTCACATGTGCGCACTGCTTAAATATATCCAAACAGGGAAAGTAATGGTAATGTGTATCTCACATGCGCAAACACTTTGACAACCGTCACACAAACCAGTTGCTCAGCACCCTATGGAAAACTAAATATTATTTATTATTGCTGCTTACTGTCCATTTCCTGTCTATGACATGAAATTGCATGTGGACATATGACAAACTGAAGGCTGTATCTAACAATATGTCACATATTTACAATACAGCCATGTGTTGCTTCCTCCCAAGCACTGCAACCCTGGGGTCTCAGTACTTTTTTTCACACATATATCACCTACACTATAGAAATTAATATCAAATGTGTGATATGCAATGCACATCAATCTGTTAACATGCAGAACTAGAACTATTGCTCCATAAACATAAAAGCCTTATCTGCAAGGCTAGGGAAGGGATTAGCATGGACCTTATCCACAAGGACATAGGTGACCTTCAACACACTTAATCTGACCCATTTTGGTTTTGTCAAGGGTAGAGCTTGCTTATTAAATCTAGTGGACTTCTTTGATAATGACCCCACAGACCTAGATGAGGGATAACAGGACATACCTCTATGTTGATTTTTCCAAGGCTTTTGACATTGTCCCTCATTCAGGTATCATAGAGAAACTCTCCCATCTGGGGATTAACCCATGCATTACTACATCAACAGAAAGCACACTGTCAAATTTAGGGACTTCTCCTCCACCACCAGGCCACTTACTAGTGGAATACTACAATGATCTGTGCTGGGCCCTGAACTGTTTGGAAACTATTTCTCTGAAGCCCAGGCAAAGGTAGATGGCCTATGGCTTACCAAGTTTGCAGATGACTGTCAACTGGACACAGTCATATAGAGTCCCAAGCTATAACATATTACAGAAAGGGATGACAAAGACAAATGATTGGTGCTAAATTCATGGACTGAACCTTAAAGCAAAAGATGCCTCATTGTCCCCTTTGGCAATGAAATACCCCCACTAATTATGCTATACATAACACCCCCTAAGATCAAACAGGGTTGAGAGACTTGGAAACACATGTTGATAACAATCTACACTTCAATCACTATGTGTCCATAGTGATGAGACACACAGTCTACGCTGCCCACCTCATAAATAAGGTCATCACATCCAAGACCAAGGACATCATAGCTCTGCTGTAATATTCCCTTATCAGACCACTAATTGAGTACAATGCTCTCTTCTGTCTGTATATCACCAGACACCTGCAGCAATTGGAGAAAACACAGAGGTTTGTGACTGAGAGAATCTAGGGCCTCCAAAACATGACAAACATGGATAGACTGAAAGACCTGTCACTGTACAGAGTATCATGCAGGCTGCTGAGAGGTGACCTATGCCTGGCCTTCAGGGCAGTCTCAGACCCTGCCCTACTGGAAATGCTGGACATCTGCAAATCAAGTGGGACAAGGCTAACTTGCTCCAGGGATCTCAACCTAGCCTGTGACATAAACAGAACATACTGTGGAGATATCTCCCAGTGATTGGCATTCCTTTGTAATAGGCTCCCACTCATGTGAAGCAGTTCTCCTCAATGACCCTGTTTAAATGCAACCTTGACAACTGGATGGGTGATTGTAAATTCACCCTTGGGGTGGCCCTGCTGATCCCATCCACTATAAGTTGACCTGCAGTCTTGTAAAAGTCAGACTTGTGCCATGACACATAAAGTATTGAGTTCTGTAGTCTGTGTACTTAAGTAGGTAGGGGTTCTGTTCTCACTGTGGTCAACTGTGTGTGTATATGTGCATGTGTGTGTGTGTGTGTGTGTGTGTGTGTGTGTGTGTGTGTGTGTGCGTGTGTGTGTTTGTGTGTTTGTGCTCCTGCTTGACATTACAGAGAACCTTTTACACCAGCATGTGGAAAACTGTTATTACAAAATTCTCCTCACCAGACACTGTGCAGCTGTTATCAGCTATAAATTTTGTCACAGACACTCCAAGTTAGACTTGAGCTGTGTCGCTTGCCTTAACTACAGAGTTCTGCATTCTGTGTACTTAGGTAGGGATTTAATTCTCACTGCAGTCAACTGTGTGCATGTGTGTTTGTGCTCTTGCTTGACATTGCAGAAAGCCTTTTACACCACCATGCGGGATACTGTTATTACCATATTTTCTGTAATAGACACTGCTGATGTCATCAGTTATATCTGATTTGTGAATGTGCACTATTCCCACCAGGGCAGGGTCAGAGACTGGCCTGGAGGCCAGGCAGAAGTCACCTCATCCTATACGATCCAGATTATGGTGGCATGGCTTTTAGTCTATCCACATATGTCATGGCATAGTTTCTAGGCCCTGTGTTTTCTTGGTGAGAAACATCTGTGGTTTCTCCAGCTGCTGCATGTGTCTAGTAAAGTACATGCATAAGAGAGCATTATACTCTATTAGTGGTCTGATGAGGTTCAAGTACAGTGCTGTAATATAATCCTCAGGTCTAAATGCAATGGCGTGTTTTATGATGTGTACAACATAGGCTTTCAATAACAGTGTGGACACTTGGTGGTCAAAGTTTAGATTGCTATCTACATGTGTTCCCAGAACTTGCATCACTGGGTTTCTGCATTGTGTGACTGTTGTCAATGCTGTAATTAGCAGGAAATTCCACTTTGCAGAAGGACAAATTAAAGATACATTTTTGCATTTATTTGTAGACCATGTGGCTTTGTCAACAATCATTTGTCTGTGTTAGCCCCTCATGTAGTATGGTATCATCATAAGTAGACTCAATGATTGCACCCAGTATCTAAGAATCAGCAAAAGAAGTAAGCCAGAGGCCATATACTTTAGTCTGAACTATTGAGAAATAGAGTCCAAACAGTAAAGGGCCAAGCACAGATCCCTGGAGTATGCCAGTGGTGACAGCTCAACTGGTACAGGTTGACTCACCAGCTTCCACAGTATGTGTTCTGTCAGTGAGCCAGTTGTTTACCCATTTAGTGATGTAAGGGTTAATTCCCAGCTGAGTGAGTTTCTCAATGATACCTGCATGGGGTATTGTGTCCAAACCCTAGGCCAGATCAGGATAGCCAGTATGCACTCTTACCTTCATCCAGGCCAATCACCCAGAATCAGTGCGCTGTGACATCACAGATCACCTAGTGCATGACTCAGCACATACACCTTCCTGGTACAGTTGAATACACACTTCAACACAGCCTTCACGCAGACTATGTTCCTGTAGAAGGGTGTACATCAACATACATCCATGTGACTTAGGAGGATGACAGCACCTGATGCATGCATGTATAGACACATCCTGACTCTCCTCATCTGTGAGGTAGACCATCATGTACCTTTTACTAAATGGACACTAGTAATATCCCAGCTGTGTGCAACAGACCTGTGTGAGTTGTTAATGCTACATCATGTCTGTTACATCTGTTAGATGTCCTGAAAGAGGTCATTAAGGACATGCATGATGACAACACTATCATCCTTTTGAACTTGACAAACCCAAGGCAATTGACACAAATCCACACTGAGGTATTCACCCAACACTGTCAGATGTGGTCATAAACACCTATATCACTAAGTGCGGAGACCACTGTATCACATAAATGGCATGGAAATATGTTAAAACGTGTGAAGTGAACTATAACTCAGCTCTACTGATCAGGTCCATACATCAGTGCTGTCTGCTATGCCCTTTTCTGTCCATTATTTAAGTCACAGACATCACAAATGGCATACACATCCTATGTCCAAACAGCTGTCTGAAGGACTACAGATTGTGGGCAACCAATAACTCCAGCTGTGATATTAGCATAATACAGACAGTATCAACGCACACTAAAGGTTGCTGCCACAGCCATGACAACACCTGCAATGACACAAAAAGAAGAGAGGATTTATTACATCAGGAAAACAAACACACAACCTAAGTATAATGTAGACATCACACCCTATAATCAGACCAATAGGTATGTGACCTGTGTCCTGGGGTAGATGGTATGTGGAACATCCACCAGCATGTGGCGACAGTGCTGACTACTCCCTTGTATGTGACACAACTACTGAGTATGTGAAGGACATCCACATCATAGGTCATGATACCTCCATAGATCACAGCCTTCATCAGACCAATAACTGAGTACAATGTACCTTCTTCATGCAGCTCACTACACTTCTTCCAGTGATGTGTAACTGAAGTCACAAAGCTGTCACAAATCTTATTGGCCATCCCTAGGTATTCTTTTTCTGGCATAAACATTACTGTCTGATGGTACGGAAACCCCATCAAGGTCTTTATATCAGATCTATGTGTGATACCTGTTCTGGTGAGGAACACAGTACATACATAGGTGTTTGATGACAATAATGGCATTGGTAACATTTGTGACAGTGTAGATTGTGCCATATATATATATATATATATATATATATATATATATATATATATATATATGTATAGCAGTACATATATAGCAGTATATGTATACCAGTACATGTATAGCAGTATCCCTCCTAACACTTCCAGCAAACGTTACAGTGTCAGGACAGTGTGCACGATTACCCTCATAGAGTAGAGTAGAGTGCAGACATGTCATAATAGTTGTACAACTCTGTGCAGAACCCTCTCTGATCAACTTAAATCACATATGTTATATCTGAGAGATGGGATTACTGGTAGTATTATTCTGATATTGTCCATGATTCTGCATGTTTCTTCAAATACTGTCCATAAGCCTTTATCTGTGCCCCAGTTGCTGGAGACCTCTGCTAAGATTACACTCGTATTCAGGCAAATCAGTTTGCACAGCTTCACAAAATGCACCCTACACCAATTGTATATAACATCCCTGATAGATGTCCTCTGTATTGCTCATTTAAAGATGTTTATCTCAAGCAGACATCTTCCTCATTGTTATGTCACCTTGACTGACAGTCACATAATACACATTTTCACTGTGCAGTCCATACTGTACCACATTAATATGTGATTAGTGTTTCTGCTACAACTGTCTTCCAATGACATGCCCTCATCTGCTGTATATTAGCTTGTTTCACCTGTCCTGTTTCCTTGTGTTCATTCCAGCAATTCATCTGTGTGTCCCTATTCAAAGCACACACTTCTCTCGAGTGTTTATTCTACATGGTAGTCCATGTATCCTTACAGATCATTTACACAGCTTCAGTACAGAATGCCAGAATTGGAATTTCACAATAATCTGCACTGTAGATGCACTGTCCTGTACTGTCTTTGGACTATATACTTAGCAATCGTACCTCTCAATTGCCAAGATTTTTCACAGAATGTCCAGATTTTTGCCTTTATATCTTTTGGTGCATTCCGTATCTAATTTGTGGTTTTCTGCCACATCAATGAGATGATCTCAGGACTGATATGACTCAATATTACATACATTTGAGTTTCAGACTTCAAACCCTTCAGAACATGTATCTTAACACAACCCCCTGCTTATTATAGCACATTTCTAAAGAGTAAATATGTCAAATATATCCATATGTCTGGGTCATTGTGTCCCCATTATGTTGGCCTTTGTCCAGATGTCTTGCACTAAGAGATTGAGAACTATCTATTAAACCCTGGTGATCACTGTGGCACTCTGCTCAAAACCGAAGACCTTCCATCCTCTGATTTAAACAGGATTACTATTCGTGTTTGCTTGCATGGTTTTCTGGCTGGCAACACTGTTGCCAGCCATGAAACCTTGCTTATTTACGTTTAAAAGTACTGCGCTGCATGAATATGTAATGAGCGTTGTTGCTCACCGCACATTAACAGCCACACATGTAAACTCCATGTAGGCTTTGCGTGAAGTCTCTACAGAATTTATTGAATCCCAGGGATTGTCTATAAAACAGATAATTCATGGAACAAGTTTGAATAACTTTTAGCTGTTTGGGAACTCGGCTTAAGTGTATATGCAGCCTTGTGCCTGCTTTCCTTCTGGAGACTGCTTATTGACAGTTAAGGGTGTGACTTCTGGGACTTTCTACAGAGTTAATGAACTGTTACCAGCTGTCACTCAGCCAGTTTCTTTGTATGGCTTGCAATTAAACCTGGCCATCACTTTGAATTTACTCTCAAGCTAGTCACTGGCTATGCTCATACAGCTCCAGATAGACTGGCTTATGAATTTTTACATCACTAAAGTTAAACTTATGGTTGACGTATGCAACTACTTGGAGTAATTCTCTTCTGCTTCCATATCCTATTGAATTGAGTTCATGCTAGGACTGTGAGGTGAGTATTATTCAGATTTTACCCATTAAAAGTTTCCACTTAGAAATCATGTCACTAGTTGCTTAGCTAGTACATATTTTGCTGTTCTAGGTCTCATATGTTTGTTGTTGCATACTCTCTTAAGTGGACTTTTTTGTATTTTGAATTAAGTTTAAGAGTCATTTTAACAACTTAATAAATCAGACAGGCACTGTATCAGAGAATAACAGACTAACAAAATGCATTCTGATGACTGATGCTACAGAAGGAAGGTCTTATTGCCTCCAAAAAGGGATTATCCAAAAGTAAGGCCTGCCTGATAAAGTATTATTAAGCTGAGAAAATATGGTTATGTGTTTGTACTTTTTTACTATTAAAATATATATTGTATATGCAGGATTTTGATGTAAAATAGTTCCTTTGCCCAACACTACCTTTAGTAGAGGTTGCATCCAAATAGCTATAGAAGTTAAGTGTTAATTGTATTAGTAGAACATTCCTCATTACCGACTTAACATACACACATTTACACAAATATTAAACCTCCCACAGACACACACACACACACACACACACACACACACACACACACACACACACACACACACACACACACACCAGAGTCAGAATTTGTACTTAGGTGTTTTTTAGTTGCTTAAACAAGGATTATTTTAATAGTATTAAATTAAAGTAATGGAAACATTGCATATTTAAAAGTTTCAGGCTGAATGTAGATAAAATGGGAGGCACATATATTTAAGAAATGTGTATGCTATTTCGTTGGTTAAAGAACTAAGAATAATAACAAAAATAAGTCCCCCATGACAAATATTAAATACTTAATATTAGTGCTAATTTAAACATACATAAAATGTTTGGGGTTATGGAGGACTTACTGCTCATGTGGTGGGTGCAGCGGGACCCCCCTGCAGAAATATTTATCTTATGCTGTCTCATTTGTAACTGATGAAGAAACTCCTGATCAATCATATTTTGATGATTCATTGAAGTACCTGCTTTATCACAATGCTCTCTATTCATTTTAATTACAGTAAATTTCAGGATTTATTGACGTCAGTTTTATTTTCTTCAGAGACAGAGCAACAGTAATGTGTTTATTTACAGTTTGAAATTTATGGGTGAAGAAAACGGACATATTTGTTATTCCTATATTTTAATTTCTTTACAAGAA
This sequence comes from Protopterus annectens, assembly GCF_019279795.1. Lineage (NCBI taxonomy): Eukaryota > Metazoa > Chordata > Ceratodontiformes > Protopteridae > Protopterus > Protopterus annectens. The sequence continues at coordinate 359,115,614 of NC_056729.1, read as the reverse complement.
CGATTGCCTACCTTTTAGTGTATTATCTCATTTTTTCAGCCTTCTGCTAGACCATGGAAACAGAAATGCTGAGGACTTGCAATCCATTTACTTACAGCTCATTGTGTGAGCCCACATGCATTTACAGCATGATTTGTATTCTGCAGTACATTATTTGTATTATTATTAGAAAGCAGTTTTCTTATGGGACGATTCAACATTTAATTTCAACTCTCAGTCTATGTTGCCAGTAACATGACTCTGCTTACATTTTTAAGCACAGGTATTACCTACATAGTCTGCTAAGTGTAGGAATGAGAAGAAGAAAGCTGCTTTTGTTGTATATAAATTATTTTATATTTTGTAACTGCTTTTATTTACTTTCATTTCAGTGCATTGATTTTTGTGTTTAGTTTATTCAGTGGTAGTAAAAATGCCTTGTACATGAATTCCGAGTGAAAAAATTATGCATTTTAAAATATTTTTTCCCATGGAGCACTACTTCAGGGCTGTTAGGAGGTGCTCTTGTTTTTCAACATGGTCTATTTGTACCTTAATGCACCTCTTTAGAATTGGGTGTGATATGTGCAGCGCTGTTCTTTTAAAAATATTTGGTTACATTGAATGAAAGTTTCATCATTTAAATAACCTCTTAGTGTGAGCTTTATATTATTTTATAAATGTGCTATAAATCTCTTAACACTCTGAGGCAACTATATTATATCTTGGCAACAAAAGGTTCTCGTCTTGTTTTCCTCAAATATCATAATTTGGGGAATTTGAGCAAGCACTGGGTGGATATGAGGCATAAGAGGTCAATGTACACCATGTGGTGTTGCTTGCTTCCCATCAGGGTAATACATTATCACTGTGTGGGGTTATTTTCTACAGGGATAGGATTCTTTTTTCTTTACAAAATGCTTGATGCACCAGTTTTCTTCTTCTTTTGGCTGTTCCTGTTAGAGGTCGCCACAGTGGATCATCTGTTTCCATTTCTTCCTGTACTCTGCATCTTGCTCTGTTACACCAACCACCTTCATGTCTTCTCTTACCACATCCATAAACCTTATCTTAGGCCTTCTTCTTTTCCTCTTACCTGGCAGCTTCATCCTTAGCATCCTTTTAACCCAGCATCCCTCCTCAGCACATGTCCAAACCAGTGCAAACTCACCTCTTTGGCTTTGTCTCCAAACCGTCCAACCTGAGCTGACCCTCTAATATATTTATTCCTAGTCCAGTCCAACCTCATTACACCCAGGGCAAATCTTAACATCTTTAACTCTGCCACCTCCAGCTCTGACTCTTGACTTTTTGTCAGTGCCACCGTCTCCAACCCATATAACATAGCTGGTCTCACTACCCTCTTGTAAACATTCCCTTTCACTCTTACTGGTACCCGTCTCTCACAAATCACTCATGACACTCTTCTCCACCCACTCCACCCTGCCTGCACTCTCTTTTTACCTCTCTTCCACAGTCACCATTACACTGAACTGTTGATCCCAAGAATTTAAACTCCTCCACCTTCGCCAACTCTACTCCCTGCATTCTCACCATTCCTCTATCCTCCCTCTCATTCACACACATATATTCTGTCTTAGCCCTGCTGATTCTGTCTTAGTCCTGCTGACTTTCATTTCTCTAGAGGGTATCTCCACCTCTCCAGGGTCTCCTCAACCTGTTCCCTACTCTCATTACAGATTGCAATGCCATCCGCAAACATGATAGTCCACAGGGACTCCTGTCTGATTTCATCTGTCAACCTGTCCATCACCACTGCAAATAAGAAAGGGCTCACAGTTGATCCTTGATGTAATCCTGCCTCCACCTTAAATGCATCTGTCACTCCTACTGCAGACCTCACCACTGTCACACGACCCTTGTACATATCCTGTATCACTCTTACATACTTCTCTGCCACTCCCGACTTCCTCATACAATACCACAACTCCTCTCTAGGCACCCTATCATATGCTTTCTCCAAGTCCACAAAGACACACTGCAACTCCTTCTGACCTTCTCTATATTTCTCCATCAACACTCTCAGAGCAAATATTGCATCTGTAGTGCTCTTTCCAGGCATGAAACCATACTGCTGATCACTAATCATCACGTCCCTTCTTAACCTAGCTTCCACTACTCTTTCCCATAACTTCATGCTGTGACTGATCATTTTAATCCCTCTGTAGTTACTACAGCTCTACACATCACCCTTGTTCTTAAAAACTGGTACCAAAACATTTCTTCTCAACTTCTCATGCATCCTTTCACTTTCCAAGATTTCATTAAACAATCTGAATCTGCCATGGCAAATTAATAAATGGGACTTGTATATCTACATCCCATATGAGCATTGTATACTAATAACAGATTTGCAGTAACATAGGAGACATAGTTTCCTTGGAGCATGAGATGGACTTTGCAATATTTTTTTTTTTATTTTTTAATTTATTAAATGGGTAGGTGGGCTTGCTAACATACCCTTTTTAGTCACAAACTGGGACTCGGAGGAGCAGTACAGAAAATTTACAGAGAATGTTCAGAACAGGACAATTTTATCACATAATATAAGAAACAGTTTGAAAGTTGTACACCATGTAGGTGAATAGAATATGCAAATTATAGTTTTGTTTTGTTTACAGATTATCAAACATTGCATTGCTGTACAGGTCATCAAATATTTGCAGTGAAACATAACTTATTTTGGTCATCATCTAATACTCTTAATAACAGAGACTTGGGTTGATGCCAATTTTACCCCTTACCTTGTGGCTTTGTTTCCTCTGGAGGGTGTGGTTATAAGGTCTCATATTTGTAAAGTGACTATGGAAGGAGTAGCAATTTGTAACAAATCTAATTTTTGAGTGGTCCTAGTTTCTACAGGAAAAAACATAACTTTAGAAAATGTTCTTTAGGTAGATACAAACTACAGGTCCCTTTGCATTTACCTTCCAGGAATTATGTGAAGGAATTCCTGCAAGAGTTTACAGACCACCTCATCAGTTCAGTATTGTCTCATTCATACTCTATCTCTTAGCAAGATTTCAGTAACTAGGCTGACTTCCCATACATGTTTCTTATAGAATATTTTTGATCAAGTGATTCACTTTGTTCAGGTGGTAACTTTAGCAACCAATGATAAAAGCTTGATGTCCATGAGCCTGCATTGGCCCCTCCCTCACCCCAGTCATGGTGTCCCCCAACATTTTGGGTCCATCACCGTCCCAAATTGAGGTGGATTCAGTCTGTTGGTGAGATCATCACATTTTCCCTCCCCACCCGCTATCTAGAGATGGTTAATTACGGGTACCCAAGTAATGTAAATAGTGAACACTTCTTTCTTCCTCTTGACCACCTCCTCCCAGACTACAGTGAAGGTGACCATGACTTGCTCTCTGACACATACAACTGTGTGGCAACAGCAGCAGTCAAGTCAGAATACCCCAACTATTGTGCATTTTTCCTCTGTGGTTTGCTCAAATCATACTATAATCATGGCTTCCACACCTTTTTAAGGGATGTAAGATCAAAGGGTGGAATGTTAGTGATGATACTTTAGGCTTACCACATCTGTAGGAGGGAAGTTTGAAGGATGGAGAGATAGTACAGACACAATCACCTCCCAGAGGACAGATCATCACTGGGCCTACACTATTCCAGATACATGTCAAATATTGCATCTGACAAGGTACGTTACTTGCTCAGGAACAACTTAACCACCTCCAGCGAACCAGTTCTTTTTTTTTTCTGTATGGTACACTTATGCTTATCAAAACAGCAATATTTATAATTTGAAATTTGCATATATGTTCTCAACTCAAATCCTATTCCTACTGCAAAATAATACCATTGATAACAAGCCATGATTTATGTATTTATATGAACCACTGATGTGTTACATATAACAGAAATGGAATACCTTTTATATTGACTGGCAGTGTTAGACTTGCAACTTCATCCCTTGGCATCACCGAATTAATACATCATTTACATCAAAGTAAATATTAGTCATCACAGTTAAATGTGCCTAAGTTGTAAGGAACTTTAAATAACCTACTCTGTCTCAGCATGCATTATGGATATCGACTGTAACACTTGTAAAATTTGTTCATGTAATGCAATATATGCATTTTTACATTTTACATTACTTAAGGTTAAAAACAATCCATTTTGCTTTCATATGTATACCCAGTTATTCAACTAATAAACGAATGAATAAATAAAATGCATTACTGAGTGAAACTGGAAAACTACTTCTTTATAGAGAGCTCAAGTATTTAACATCATTTAAATTATTTCGAAACAAGTTCACAGAACAACCGAACAGTATGAAGAGTAGACTGCACAAATTCAAAGAGCAGCTCCGACTGGAAGATATTCTGTAAGCTGGTGTACTGCAATCCTCTTTTAAACAAGGCAACACTTATACGAGCTGCTTTTAATACAATGGACTTACTGTTTTAATCACATCATTTTGGCATGAGTCACTTTATCTAAATACATTATCAATTAATTCTGCATCACATTCTGGACCTATTCTGTACTACAAAAAGATTAAACTCTGTTCATTTACTTTTCAGTAACATATCTGCATGCTTTATAAAGTTGTAGTTGTCTGCCTTGACTTTACTACCTCCTGTAAATAGAATAAATGAAATTAATAAACTGTGGAAACAGAAATGTAGAATAACCTTTACCCTTTTGAAGAGCTGGTTAATTCTGACATCCACTTTAGATTTCTGTTACAAGGGTTAAGACTAGTGATCAAAGACTTTACAGTTAGTTTTTATGAAAAAGACTAAATGCACAAAGTCCTTACCCTGAGGTAGTTGAGGGTGAAACTAGTCAAACCCATCCGGGTGATGTTTTTGGACAGCTGTTCCAGCACCTGAGAGTCTTGTGCCTGAAGATAGGAAACATATTGACACTCACCATACTTTTACTTTTACTTTGGGAATGGTGTTAATATGGCATGAAGTACAACTGGAAGTGTTACTGATGCCTCCGGTAAAACTCTACAAACCTGGTACTTAGATACTCCTGAATTTCTCTTCTGTTCTATTCTATTATATTCTGTTTTGTTCTATTCCATTCTGTTCTATTCTATTTTATTCGTCTTTCTTTGACTTTACTCCAAATTTTCATTTGTTTAGTTACTTTAGATACTTAACAAGGCAATAGGGTATTTATCTCTTGAAATGTATCAGTCCCAGTGACATATTTAGTTCTAAAGTCACAATATTGTGTTACATCATCCCAATTTATTTTTAGAAGGATGTTTGGCACCATCAAAAGCAAAACTGGTTCAGGAGGAGAAGAAAAGCAACCAGATTATGATGAATTCTCACAGATTCTTTAAAGTTATTGAATTTTCTTTAATGAATGCACCATTAAGTAAAATGTATATGATATGTAATAACTTTACTATACCAAATCTAAAAATCTGATGAATTAAATGGTTTTAAAGTTCTCGTGAAGGCACCAGCTGCACTTCAAGACACGAATAATAAAACAATATTATTTTCTAAGAACCCATATCATTACTTTAAAGTGCACTGCTGAGACCAAAATTACATGTTAAGAAACCAAACACTGCTTTATTAAAATATACCATAAAATAAAAATATGTAGATTTGCAGAAATATTTATCTGGTACACTTTTGTTAACCTTCTTCATTATTGCTGCTGAACAGTCAAAATGCAGTACAGTTTTAGTTTCACAACCTTTAACCCACATATGTATTTTCATTTAGCCATTTATTTTTGCTGTCATATTGGAGTACTTATGTTAAAAGTATGAGATGTCATTAAAAACACAGAATGGAGAAACAATGTTTCAGAAACAAAGATCCAAAATGACTGGGATATATTCAAACAGTTTCTCCAATACTGGGCAACAATGGTATAAAATTATAGAAAAGTTAAATTAACATTAGTTTTATCCTTTTTCTATTCCAAGTGGATCTGCAATACAGCAATCAGTTGAAATCAATGAAATAAATATCCTTTGAGATTTATGCAGAAAAGTAGAAAATACAAAGAGGAAAACAACAAATGCAATGAGTGCTCAGTGCTTTCTTCAGTTATCCACAAATAATTTTGGGCCTATGAAAGGGGTGATGGGATGGTGATGTGCTTCTAGATGCATGCTGGTTTGCACATGAAAATCATCTTTTTCAAGCATTTTTGTGTGGTGGTTAACCAAACATTCATGACTGAATGCATAGTTCTTATATATGAAGAACTGGGGTTCCTATTACGTGATCGAACTTCAACAAGTTTGAACCCTATATGGTTGAAACCATATAGTCAAACTTGCTAAAGTTCGAACACATAAAAAAAAAAAAAAAGATGCAACAGTAAACTAACTGTTGCAAGCAGGCCCCCCTGCACCCCCCACACTCCCTGCTCTTTAAATATACCAACTCCAAGACCGCTCTATAGTGCAGAAAGGGAATATTTCCCTTTACTGCACTGTAGTGCGATCTCGGAGTTGGTATATTTAAAGAGCGGGGGGTGTGCAGGGGGGCTTTCCCCCTGCTTGCAACAGTTAGTTTTCTGTTGCATCTTTTTTTCCCCAATGTTCGAAGTTTTGAAACTTCGAACAGACAAGTTCGATATTGTCATGTTCGAAGTTTCAGAACTTCGATCATGTAATAGGACCCCGAAGAACTATCTGTAGTTAAGTTGAACACATCAGATGAATAAGAATATTTTTTTAAATATACTTTTGTTAAAAAAATCTCCATTTACTAGCATGGACAGCAATGACAAACATGACAATGTTATAACAAAAAAACTTGCTATAATACATAATTAAGTATTGGAATATATGTCATGTTACCAAATATTTTTATGACAAACTATTTTAACCATTCTCAAATTTGAGCACCCTAGAGTATAACATAGTAAAACTTAACCAAGAGAACATGTGTACCTTAATAAACCATGGAATTCTCCATTCTGAGAATAACCTTATACATGCCTTCCTAATTGAATATATAGTAGTAAAGTATAATTTCTTGCAATTTTATAAAGCATGTTGTGATAAAACAGTTCATTAATATAGCTAAAATTAAAGTTAAAAATCTGGCCTTGTAATAGATCATCCCAATTTTGTACCAAGAATAGCTTATTGCAAGGTCAGTTGCCACTAATCAAACCCGGGTTGGCTAGGCCATAGTTAGGGCTTTATCCCTGTATGCCAACAGGGTGGCTTGTTATTTAAGATATTTTAGTATACATTTTTGGAACGTAAATTGTAGTTTGAAAGAGATATGTGAAAAGAATTGAGTGTACACTTTGAAAAAAAAACAAGGAGATAAGGGACAACTTTGCCATGTCTCTATTTAAATTTATTAGATAATAATGGCATTTATTGAAATAATAGTTGGAAGATGTGTGCAAACAAGTTACAATGCTTTTATGAATTTATGTGAAAATCTAAATCTTAGTTGAGGACTTTTCAAGAAATACATACTAAACTTATTAAAAGCTTTTGTAACCTCAAATGCTAAATTTAAAACAAAATTCATATTGCTCAAGTTTACTATATGAGAGCTTTGAGAATAGATCTATGATCTTGTTTTTCTATGGAAGAAATAAAACCAAACCAAAACAGGGATATAAGAAAATGAAATAGTGTATGCATTGTTTGTAACAATACATATGCAAATTTTGTGATTTCAAGATTTATGATGGTTATAGGACTGTAGTTCCTTTTTCATCAGATTGTTCTGTCAAATTTGAGCATCAAATAATCATATATTGATTGAAATAAATATCACATACATCCATGATTAATAAAAGTAAGGCCCTCCATTAAAATACTACTTATAGCAGAGTTAAAAGTTTTAAACAATACAACAGAAAATCATCTGAACTTGTCACCTCATTTAACTTTTTTGGAAGCATCTAGAATTTCTTTTTGGAGATAAAGTACCCTTAGAAATCCAAAAAGTCTTGTAGCACAGTAGGAATTTTTTATCCTGCCAATGAAATTATCAATGGTAGACAATTCTTCAATCAAATTTTTGCTACACATCAATATTTTGAATATTTTATTTAGAAATTTTGAGCTAAAACCTTAATGCTTTCATTTTACATTGTGTCTCAGATGTCCATCTTTGATTTAACTACTGTAGCACAGCTTTTGTGTCTTAAATACTTGAAGCATGCTTTCTAAGTTATACATAATGAAAGAGAATGAATTTACCTTAAGCAAGTTATTTTTATTAACTATTAGTTAAGTAAAACACAATAGGGAAAGATATATTTACAATGTATTTTATCCTGATCCAGCTTGTTTCCAGATATGTGTTCCATTTGACCTTTTAATATATTGAAAAACAAAGGAAGTTACTGTCTTAAGCATTTGAACTGTTACATTTTACGCAATGTAAAACGTATACAGTTGCAAGGCTCCATGGTAGCAAGTTACCTTTTTAAGCTGTGCAATAACTGATGGCCTTAGATCTAAGTCAAATCAATCCTAGGCCTGTACATTAGAGAGGCCAGTATGAAACATAAATATTTCACTATAATAATCTCTTTGTATTTGTACCATCTAAATTCCTGACCGTATGACATTATGATGGCAAAGGGAAGAGAGAAAAGCATATTTTAGTTGTATAAAATCTGTATATGTCTATCATAATATGTTGCTATTAAGCATCAAGCATAAAAAGCTGCAGTTTTATCCTTTTAGTACATGGACAACATTAATAGGCTGCCTGTTCTGCTGAGGTCTTGGCCATTTTGATCTGAAATGCCCTGGGTTAAATGCAGGTCAAAACACTTCTACTCTTCCATCATTTAATATTGTCATGGACATAAATACTTAAACATAATATCTATTTTCAATCAGAATAATATTACATTTACACTCAGTGTTAATGCCCACAATCAATAGGTGGTGTTTAGTCCTGGATTGGTTCTACAGTGACTGTTCCATAGTCCTGGACTGGTTCTATAGTGACTGTTCCATAGTCCTGGATTGGTTCTATAGTGACTGTCCCATCTTGCAGGCACATGTATGCACATGCACACAAAGTGTAACATTTAATCTGATGTTGTTAATCTTCATTCATTCCTTACTGATGGGTTATCGGTTCCGTCCTCGGAACCGAGCCGGCCAATATCAAGCTCATGTCAGCAAAAAACTCACGAGCCAAGGTCCTACACAGAATGTTCTGCTCCCTCTTACCTCAGATCTTGTTTGCCACGTTGCTGAACAGCCGTGTCAAGCCATTCTCTCAACTGTCTAATTTTTTGACAATTTATATATTATTACTCTAAATTTTTCTCAAAAGTTTATACTAATATTTTCCTACCCTATCGCATACTTTAGACTCTCTCCCTTTAGTCTTTTCCCTTTATTACCCTTTCTTTCTTACATTGTGGTAATTCTCCATTACCATCGTTGGTAATCCTTTCTTTTCTCTTTTTACCCTTTTCTTTTGTAGCCGTTATTCTTCCTTTTGCTACTGTGCTTCTTCTCCAAACCAGTTATATCGGATAAGAAAAGTTCCATTGGTTTCAAGCAGTGCAGGGATTGCAGCTGTAAGTTACCACTTTCCGATGGCCATGACTTATGTGTCTACTGCCTTAATGTCTCCCACTTGACTATAGATCCTCCGGGTGGGATTTGTAAAAACTTCTCAACTAGGACTCTCAATGAGAGAAAGAATAAGTTAATTTCAAAAGGTCTCCTCAAGTCTCCTTTCTTTGAGGCTATTTCTGGGTCAGAGGGCTCACCCCCTCCTGTTAAACCCCGCAAGAGGCATTCTTCCTCTTCTTCATTGAAGTCACTCCCTTCTTCTCCCTCTGTAGATTATAGGGAGTTGACTCACAAAAGGTGAAATTGATTATCACTCTGGTGCTGCCACCTGTGACCCTGCTGGCTCCAGGTTCGGCACCACCCCAAATTATTTTGTCTACAGCCATGTCTACTTTATCAATACTGGCACCGGAGTTCCCAGTGCAGACAACTACGGTTCTGACAGTTCTTCTGCAACCCCTAACAGCACCGTCAGTACAGGTTCAGCTCCCTTTGGCACTGTCACCTTTGGCTCCAAGTATGACTCTTCTGTACTCCATGGCACAGACATTTTTGGCATAGACATGTGATTTGGTGCAGTCCTTCTTGGCACCGTCCTTATTGCTGGGGAATACACTTTCCACTACCGTACCCTTTGGGGCAGACTTTTGACTTTATGGTGCAGACACTTTCAACTACAACAGCACTGGCATCTTCAGCGCACACCTTTTCCACACCATTTTCTTCAGTGCAGACTTCCTCGGCTCCAAGTTCTGCACCTATTGAATTAGCAAGGACCAAATATTCTCCTTCGCTGGATCCTTTTGCTAGCTGTCAGTACAGTCCTTTCCTAGACAGGCCAGAATCACCATCAGCTTTCTCCATGAGTTCAACCAAGAGTCTTTCTGAACAGGATGTGTTGCGGCTTGTTGAACAGCTGCTTGTGGCCAGAGGTCTCTCTCAACCATCAAAGTCCATGTTCCCTCATTCAGGTGAATGTATATCTCCTCAAACCCCAATGCATACTCCTCCTTCGACTTCCACTCAAGTCTCGAAGCCTATTAGTCTGACAGTAGCTTCCCTCCCTCTGACTCCAATAGTGGATCTCACTTTGGAACCAGAGTCTTCCTTGTGGCCTTTGGTGCACTGGGCATTGGGCTCTTCTCAGGCCAAGAGCTGTGCCATTGGGGAGGACATTCCTGGCTCCATGCCGATTTTTTTCAATGGCACCTTCCAGGAATGCTCTCTCTCTTGTGGTTCACGGTCCTCTTGAGATTCCTGGTCTGAGGATGCGCTCGTCAGGGTGGGGTGTGACCCTGGTTCCAAGGTTGTCATGTTCGATTCCGGGCTCCCATCCCACTTTGGGTTGGCCAGCCTTCCAGGCCATGGAGAGGGTGCTTGCCTCCACTGGCAAAGCTCATTTGTCGGAGTCCTCTCCCCCCTCTGTGCCACAACTGCCACAAGCTTCAACTCCCGGACACTGGGCACAAGAGCATCAGGTCTTTCCTCCTCAGATGACCCCCTCTTTGCAGTCTTGTCCAGAACCTCCCACTGAGGAAGCATCCCACAAAGGATCATGTAAGAGGAAGCACATGGACTCCACTGAGGAATCATTGACTGAAGATACCGATTTTGATGATGGGGAAGGGTCCCAACGGTCACCCTCTGATTAGGTGTTCTTTGGTGACATCCTCGAGATACTTAGACAGAGGGGGTGACTGGAAGCCCTCTAATCCTTCCTTTATGTGCCCAGTCCCCTACCTCCTGGGTCACCCCGACTTCCGATAAGCTCCTCCAGCTCATCGTGCAGTGCGCATGGAAGGCTCCTGATACCATGGAAGTGATACTTAAGAGGCCAGATAAAATATTATTGCCCTCAGCTGAGCACCCCCATGGGTCACAAGGTCTTTCTGTAGATGCTATGGTGGTGGTGGCAGCTGCTACTAAGAAGGATTTGGCAGAAGAGAGCCAAACTGTCCATCCACCGAACAAGGAGTCCCGGGCGATTGACAGATTAGGGAAGCATGTGTTTGCTTCATCAACCTTTGCCGTAAGGTCTTTGAAATATTTGGCACATTTTACCAGGCTTCAGTGAGATCTTATCAACCAGCTCTCTGAAACCTTGGCAGGAGCTGTTTCTGACAAAGTCCATGATAATGTGGCTTCTCAGACAGCTACTCTAGAGTCCATTTCCAACTTTTCCATGCGTCTTATTTCTCACGCAATGGAAAGGGTGGCTAGAACAGCAAGCACAGATATAGTCACCAGATGACATACTTGGATGTGCCTTTGAGACTTTGCAGACTCCTTTAAGGTTTCCTTCATGAATTCCCCCATAGAGGCCACTTCTTTGTTTGGTCCTACAGTCAATGATACGCTGGCACCATGCAAACAAGATGACACAACGCTGTTTGTTGTTGTTGTCAGACACTCCACTCCTCAGCGATTCTACACTAGAAATCAGAGGAGTGGAAAAATCTGGCACAAGAAATCACAGGGTTCTTTCCAGGATGCACGTGCCGAGTTCTCCCCTAGAGACAGAGGTGGAAACTCCAATGGAAGATGCCCCTTTCGAGGCAGAGGAGGTCCGCAAAACCGGGGTTCCAGAGATTCTTTCTCTGGCCAACCCTATCAGCGCTCCTGAAGCATTGCCCGACTGCTCACCTCTGGAAGTGGTCGGGGGTCATTTTTCTTTGTACCCCACTGCCTGGCAAAAAATAACATCTGACTCTTGGATACAATGGAATATATCCAGAGGCTATCACATCACATTCCATCTTTGTCCAGTTTCATCAAGAGTATTACCCGACTTTCCACCCAGTCAAAGGGAAACAGCAGCACATGAAATCCAAAAGCTGCTACAAAAAAGAGTCATCCAGAAGTTCCCCCCAGACCAGATAGGATCCTGATTTTACTCAAGGTTCTTTTTAGTGTCAAAAAAGACAAGGGACTGGAGACCAGTTATGGATCTCAGTACATTATACAAACTTGTAAAAACAGAGAAATTCCGGATGCTCATGGTTCAGTCTATCCTTCCTGTTCTGGAAGAAGTGATTGGTTGTGCTTTGTAGATCTTCAAGATGCATATTACCACATAAAAATGGACAAATGCTCAAGAAGATACCTCCTCTTCTGTATAGGAGCCAGTCACTACCAGTTTTGAGACCTGCCCTTCGGTCTCTCTACAGCCCCCAGGGTGTTCACAAAATGCATGGCAGTGGTTATCACTCACTTGCAACTTCAAGGATTCCAGGCATTTTTATATCTAGATGACTGGCTCCTCACCGCCTCCACCAAGCGTCTACTGGAAGAAGCCCTGCAGTATAGTCTATTAACAGCTCGAAACCTGGGAATCAATATAAACTGGGAAAAATCCAACACTACCCCAACTCAGTCTTTGGAATTTATAGGGGTACTGTTGGACATGAAAATTGCACAGTATACCTTCCAGAATACTGACTTTAGAGAATAAGACAAAAAGTTAAAACACTGCTCTGTCACCACAAATCCCCAGCTCAGAATGTACTTCAGCTATTGGGGTCAATGTCATCTTCGATTACCATTGTTCCTCTAGCCAGATTCCACATGAGACTCCTTCAATGGCTAGTTCTCACTCAGTGGTATACTCTACAACATCCTTTGTCTTTTCAAATAAGTGTAACTCAGAGATGCAAGCAAGATTTACTCTGGTGGACGTCTTGAAATCCCCAACAATGGTCTCGCCCTTTCAACCCCCATCAGCCGATAGTCATGGTGATGACGGACACTTCCCTGATGGGGTGGGGGGGGCTATATCAGGGAAACTTAGTCCAAGGCATCTGGTCAGAGACAGAGGCCCTTTTGCATATCAATGTCCTGGAGCTGAGGGTGATGCATCTAGCATTGCAAACAGTTCATTCCACCCTTCCATCAGGGACTATTGCGATCCAATTAGACAACATGTCAGTGGTCTGGTACATCAACAAACAAGGGGGCACCAGATCTTACCCATTATGCTGAGAGGCCTTGAGAATATGGCAATGGGCAATAACTTACAACCACTTTCTGACTGCAATGCACATTCCCGGTAGCTCCAACATGACAGCAGACAAATTGAGCAAGTGCATTCTACAGCCTCACAAGTGGTCCTTCAATCCTCTGATAGTGACAAAAATCTTTAACCACTGGAGCTAGCCTTGCTGTGACCTATTTGCCTCCCCAACCAACTACAAGTGCAGCAACTACTTTGCCCTGATCCCCCCTTGGGGACAGTTACCAAAGGATGCTGGACTCCATGCTTGGCCCTCGGGTATTCTTTATGCCTATCCTCCTCTCCCCCTCATCTCTCAGTTTCTAAAGAAAGCATAACAGTTGAAGAGCAAAGTGATCCTCATTGCTCCATATTGGCATTGACAAGTCTGGTTTCCCTTCCTCTGGCCTCACCTGCTAGATCAACCGTGGATCCTCAATCCATCCCCAATGTTGATCTCCCATCTGCAGAGTCTGATTCACCCCAATCTAACAACCCTGAAACTGATGGCTTGTTTTCTCCACTTCCTATGATTGCCAGGCATGAAAAACTTTTGTCCCCTGTGTGCAGTATTCTTATTGCATCTCATAAATCGTCCACCAGATTAATCTATCTTAACAAATGGAAAAGGTTCTCTCTATGGGCAGCAAATAAACAATTAGACCCCTTGTCAGCCCTGGTCTCGGTGGTACTGGATTACTTATCACATCTTTTCCACTCTGGGGTGTCTGCCTCTACTATCCGTATACATTTAGCTGCCATCTCAAATTTTCATATTGGTTTTCAAGATTCTTCACATATGTCACACAGACTCTGTAAGACTTTCTTGAAAGGGGTTATCCACCTAAAACCTCCCTTTAGAGAACCCGTACAACCATGGGATTTGGTTTTGGTTCTGCATGCTCTAACAGATCCACCCTTTGAATCTGTGTCATCATGTGACGTAAAATATCTTTCCTGGAAAACTTTGTTTTTGATTGCAATCACATTGGCCAGGCAATTGTCAGAACTTCAGGCCTTATATATCAAACCTCCCTATCTTATCTTCCATAAGGATAGGTTATCACTGAGAACTAATTCTACCTTTTTACCAAAAGTGTTGTCAGAACACTCTATCAACCAGTCTGTTAACCTTCCAGTGTTCTTTCTTAACCATTCTAACAAGGGAGAGTATTGCCAGCACTCCTTGGATGTTCATAGGCAAATACAATTTTATCTGGACAGAACAAAATCTACCCGTAAATCAGACCAGTTGTTTCTGGCTTTTTCTGGACCTAGACGGGATCATCCTGTGTCAAACTTTATGGTGGCTTCATGGTTGAGAAATTGTATCACCTTTATCTACAACAAAAACAATGTCACCTTGCCTCATAGAGTGAAAGCTCATTCTACAAGATCTATGGCAACTTCAGCAGCTTTCCATGCTAAGGCTTCCCTCAGTGATATTTGCTCAGCTGCAACTTGGGCCAAACCTCATACCTTTATTCTTCATTACAAATTGGACTTGGCCTCCAGAGGTAGAGCTTCCTTTGGCTCCATGGTTCTCAGGAATGTCCTTCCATGAGGACCACCCAGGAATACAGGTAGCTGGGGACTCTGTCCCATCAGTAAGGAATGAACGAAGATTAACAACATCAGATAAAGAAGTTATGTCTTACCATAATGTTCCATCTGTGTTGTTCATCTTCATGTGCTCCTTTCTTGTAGGTCTGTTATGACCAGAGGTAGCCTCTACTTTTATCTATCAACTTGCAAACTCGATCTTTGGTAACAGGGGGCAGAGCATTCTGGGTAGGATTTTGGCTTGAGAGTTTTTGGCTGACGTGAGCTTGATATTGGCCGGCTCGGTTTCGAGGTCAGAACCGATACCCCATCAGTAATGAATGAACGAAGATCAACAACACAGCTGGAACGTTATGGTAAGACATAACTTCTTTTTTCCAAACTGTAGTCAAAATTTGCTGAAACTCTTAGGGAAAAGCTTAGCAGGACCATATAACATAAGTAGCAGCATGGCCACTTCACTTGTCTTCCAGCTAATGACCTTTACAGAGCAGACAGCCTTGATATACCAAACAGCATTTTTTGGGTAATTACGTATTATCACAACCACATCATGGAAACCACTTTATGAGAAAACTTCAATGCATTTTTAGTTTAGATTAATGCATACAACCTATAGGTAATCTTTTCTTTTTAAAACAAATTAAAATGTACAACTTGCCTGTGGATTGGGGTGTTTTCCACCCCCCCAACCCCTATCTTTCTCTAGAATTGTTGATCAATGAAGATGAGCCGTGTGACTCCTGTTGTGTAGTAGTCCAATAAAGTGACACAGATCTTTTTTTGGTTTGATTGGTTTTAATAACAAATTGTAAAATATGTGATATACACATGGTGTTGTTTGTAATGAGTGCCACCTTGCAACTGTTGGTATGTAGTAAAGTCTGCTAGGCTGCATACGATAGATAGTCAGATGTATGAGTCTTTTGAAATGATATCGGGTAATTTGAAAGATAGGGGCTATAAATAAGATGATATATCTGAAGTACAAAATGAGGTTGTCTCATATTGAGACACCCATTCCAAATCATATTTAAACTCTTTTGAATTTGTTAATGATAAGACCATGAATCCCTTGAGCATGACAAGAATGTGTCTCACTTTCTCTAGCAATTCATCTGATATTTGTGATATTATCAAAAAACACTGGACAGTATTACAATCTGATGCGAAGTGTAGAGAGGTATTATGTGAATTACCACAATTTACATTTAAGAATAAAAAATCTATAAAAAGAATGCTTTGTTATAAACCAACTAAACCAACTAGACAAGGAGTCCATAATTTGGGCACTGTAAAATGTGTGTATATATTAACAATGATGATAGGTTTGTACATACAGTAATAGGATGTGTCTTTGAGTTTAAGGTTTGTGCTGATTGTGACACGTGTAATAGAGTATATTTAGCCTCATGTGAATTGTGTAAAATGTTTTATGTGGGGAAAACAAATAGATGCTTGAGGGATCGGATACATGAACATCTGTACAGCATACGTAGAAATTATAACAAAAATGCCCTTGCTAAGCATGTTGCTTCAGCAGGGAATGATCATTATTTTAAATTTCTTGTTTTAGAGACATGTCAGTTAAATGCTAGAGGAGGGGACATAGTTACAAAAACTGAATGCATGGAAATAAAATGGATGTTACTTTTACAAGCTGCAGGCAGTAAGGGGTTAAATGAGTTTATTCCCCTGAAACTTATTTTAAAGTCACGTGATTTACAACATTAATTGTTTAATGCTATTTAAGCTTGTGAGTGCTATTTTATCTTAGATCTGATGAAGTACCTAGACTGGTATGAAAGTGCTCATCTTTTACAATTTTATTGTTTTTGTTTAAAACAAGTGAGTGTTATTTTTTAAATATCTTTTTGCACCACCGCAATTTGGTTATATTCTTCATGTAGTAAAGTATACTTTACTTCATATTTTGGTCCATTCCTCCAAACAGTATGTTTTTCCTGCAGTCATTAAAGAATGGCAGGCATTTTTAGATTTTTGTCTGCCCACTCCGCCCCCCCATACCCAATCACTGTACCTGTTATTCAGATTTCTTGTGGTAACAGGTTAAGAGACAAAAACTATCTATACTTACATGAGACTGCTGCAGAAATGTATTCATTTATTATGCCATAAAGGCAGGGCACGTTACTGTTTAACTTTCCACAGCAAACATTTCCAAAATTTTAAAAATACAACACAGTTGTCTGACTTTACTATTTTGAAGTGTGGTAAGCAACCTTGAAACAGTGCACGATGAAACACTCTGATAAGACATTCGTCTGCTGGTTGCAATAATAAGAAAGTTTTCTCATAAAGTGGTTTTCATGATGTGGTTGTGATAATATGTAAGTATCCTTTTTTGCAACAACCTGTAGGTTTAGTTTAATATGCAGTATACAGTATGTCATGTTCTAGCTGTAATGGGAGAATGAATAACTACTTCTCTAAAGACAGCAAATTACAATGGCAGGAAAAGGGGTGGAGGGAACCAGTGGTCTGTTAAGGTCAGTTGCAACTGTTACAGCTGGCAGAGATACCATTGTGTCATCTGTAAAGTATGATGCACCTCAGGAATCAGAACCCATTACTCATTCTATTTCATGACAATTAAGTGAATGGTACATGGGTAGGCAGAGACATAATTCACAGGTGGGTCTGTTTGCATGAAGCTACTATTAATTATCTGGCAAGATTAATGCTTTACTGTTGAAGTTATAAGGTTGTCAGCAGTGATAGTCCATGTTCATACGTCTGTGCTACTTGGCTGGAATTCTGCTTTGATGTGCTACAGCAGGAAGAAATTTCTCCTGCCTGACAGATTTCCAAACACACAATTCCTTGACATGAATGGACTAATGACCTTACCAGAGCTATCTCTTTTAACTATTTGTAGAACCTTCACAGATTTTCTTTAGTTTATGGATTTTTTTTCTTTCTACCAATAAATATTCATAGTATGATATAGTCTTTGCATGCTAAAATCACTTGGCTGGTCCAGGGATGTGTTAGTTTTTATTCAAGGATTATTATGTTCTTTTTTTTTCTCTTTGGACACCTACTCAGGTGATAGTATTTTTAGGATCCGGTTTATTAATGAAGGTGGAGTGCAAAGTAACCCATTTTCAAGCACCCATAGCAGTAATTAGGCAAGGCTGTTAGAAATGAATAATATAATGGAAAGTTTTCTTATGTGTAGTTCAATCTCCTTTGTCCTGCAGCATGTGACTTAGGATTATTCATTCATAAAAAAGTATGCAACTGCCGACACCTGGCTTCATCGTATTATTACTGCTAATGTATAAAAAGTCACTAGTGCTAGTCTAAGGTGGATGTGTGTGTGTGTGTGTGTGTGTGTGTGTGTGTGTGTGTGTGTGTGTGTGTGTGTGTGTGTGTGTGGACTGTAAGATCAATCCACCCAGGCCTAGCCCCCATTATTAATTCTAATTCCAGGGCTGTGCAACCTTGGAGAAAAGGTACAATTTGTAACTGCATAGGAAATAAATCTGTGGGATAGACCATTTTTATTTATATATTCTTGTGCAAATTACACGACCTACCGAATTAATGAAAAACACCCAGCATTAAAAAAACCTAGAATGTGCAAACACACATTTCACTGAAATCTGTACATTCCAATAAGAAAAAGTATGAGTGAAGCAGAAAGAGAAACAGACAGACAGAAAAATGCATTTACAGAAATAAATGTAAAAGTTGGAGAAACCGATCGATGTTTTGAGTATCTGAACAATGCAATCAGAAAAGAATACAATACTTACATGCATGGCTAAAATACTTCGAGGAACTAATTCTCTATATTGTCTAACAGTAAAGTGCCAAGTCTTTATTCTCATTAGCTCATCAAATGTAAACTCCAGGATAAGTCGTCCTTCTGTGCATACCTGTATCCGAGAAAAAAGTGAATTAACAAGTTAGTCATAGCTAAAAAATATGTTTTTCTTACTGTTATATCCTTGCTATGAAGCAAAATATCATGACCTTTCTGATTCAATTATGTTCTTTCACTTGGATAAATACAGCAGATCACTGGAAAAAACTGTGTACCATTTCTAAAGACACAAATGATTCATTTTTGCACTAAGGATTGAAGAAAAGTAATCTTTCAGGGAAATCATTTCTGCACTAATGCTTTTAAGAAAATAATCTTTGAAAAGCATGGTAGCTTTTAACCTAAGTCTATCTGTCCAACATTTCTAAGAAATCTGGTTTGCTCTCGTGTCACAGTTTTGTGGATTACTTTTGAACATTTACCATGTTCACATTGACAAATGTACAATTAAGCATGCAGTTGTTCTGGAAATCCTTAAATGAAGATTTCCATATCATATATAGAAATTACACTAGCCTGAATTCTGATTGAATATGAAAAAAATGAAACTGAAGCAAAATTCAAACTTGGCTTTTTATTGGAGAGATAAAGACTCTACGTTATCCAGGAGGCTTTGCCTCTGTGTCCCTTAATTAATATAATAAAATCTAAGGTTTATTTTTTATTTGTTTAAAATTCATTTTTGGAGTAAATAATTGATATAGTTAGTCCACTTTCAGGCCAGCACAGTGAGGAGAAAGCATCTGAACATTTGAAATTCAGAGACTTTATCTAATCCACAGACTAAAGACACACGTTACTCAACATCTGCACTTTTAGCAAATGAGGGTGTATGATCATCTAAAAAAGATGGAAATTTATAAGGAGTTTCACAAAACTGGCTAATCAATTAGCATAATCTTAAAGCTGAAGAAACAGTGTATTAGTATACTCTTTTCACAAAATTGTACAGCCACTTAGTACAAGGAGTTAAAGGACTAGTCTTTGTAACAAATTCATAGTGATTAAACAGTTTGCCAATGCATTTAAATTGATTTTTCAGCTTACCATTCATCACAAATTACATACTGAAAAACAATGACCTGAGAAACTGAAACAAAAACACATTTTTTTTTTGCAGGGGAGGTCAAGCTCTCCCCTTCACTACTGAAGTGGGAGAGGCAACCCCCTACACCACATAAAATCATATATATAAACTCCATAGTCATACCCAGGTGAAGAAAAGAGAAACAATTCCTGAAAAGTGCACTGCCATACAATGCAACACAATACTTTGCTGCAAAACTCCCCACAACATTGAATTCTTGCACTTTATCCACTTGACCACCTGTACAGTGAAATGTCACATAGCCAATTAAAACACTACTTTGGAGACAATTGTCTACCACATTTACAATACGTATAATGTAAGGAAGATGAAAGGTGAAATGAACTCCTACAAGGGAAAGAAGAATTTTCTAGGTAGTGACCTCATACAAAAAAAGGGTGATTGTTTCATACTCAGTCACATCCACTGTAAGCTATCAAATTGTAACAAGTGCAACTTAACTGTGTGTCTTTCTTCTGCTTAAGATCACATCTTGTTTCTGCTAATAGACCTTTCTGGAATCATGTCAATAAATCGGCACTACTTTCCTCAAACACCAATACTCAGTGAATCTATGAGTAAATCTTATTTTGAAGGAGGCAATCCTCACCTCCTGCCATATGGGGGGACATCCCACTACCCAAACATAAATATACTCTGAGGCCATAAAACAGTGAAGAAAAAGGAATTCTCCCCTGTTGTTGAAACTGTTTTTGGTGAAACATTTTTGCTGAAATGGCATTCAACCCTACTGCCCTTGATGCAATAACAGGCTCCCGACTTTTCCTTTTATGCTGCATATTAGACTAAAACATTCTAAAATGCGGTTCATCTCTGTCCACTATTTATTCTTGGTCATCAACACTCACTAGAATATTTGTGGCAGATGTACTTTAATCTTTTTCTTGGTTCTCACTGTATGTTTGACACATCATGCTACAAGTCTCACAGCTTTTAACATTTAAGTGCAGTTAGGACGAAATATGTACTAAGTCAGAAACTGCTGTTTTTTAGAGAAACCACACCTTCACCAAAGTGTGGCAATCTTGGCATTATTATATATCAATAGCTTGCGTGTGTTAATGTAAGCCCCTAAAGGTAGGGGTACTGGGGACTTGTCCCTCTTAAAATCACTTTCAGTGTGAAATACTGAGTTTGAAGTTTACTATTTGTAATTGCTAATTACACTTAAATTCTCACAATTGCAGAACTCTCAGTATGGAGTCTTGAACTTCCTATTGGTTGCCCTTTTTTAACTTTTTGTTTCTTTTTGAAATTATTCGGGTCACAGATTCCATGGCTAGTTATGTCTCTTAGCAGTAATAGTCAACAGTCTTATCTTTTTTTAATTTTATTGATTTAGGTTTAACCCAATAAGACTAAACACAAGTGTCTATTTATGTCAGAGGAACCAAGATGAAAGATCAGGTCATGTGACATGCTCAGACTGGATGCATAAATACATTAATGGTGATGGAATCCAACACAGGTACTACATGATGAAGGCCATTAGCACTGTGGAATACTTAACTTTCAATGCATTACTGGCACACATGATAATAAACTTTCAATGCATTTCAGTTCCTACCCTTAACACTAACATATAGTCCATCTTGTACTATTTCTCTATGTACTTTTTGCCCAATGCCTGCTGATCATTAAACCTCCATCAATTGGACTATAGCTTATCCCTTCCCCACACCATGTATCCCTGGCACTGGGGTAAGGACCATCCATTGAAGCTATCATTCAGGCAGTCTTAAGCTTGGTTTGTGCCTTCACTGGGATCCTGACATTGAGGGCATATGATATAGATAGACTGTAGCTGTTGGGTTGGGGATAAGGAGCCTAAGAGCCTAAATCACTGGGTGGTCCACTATGCTCTTTCCTTGTGAGGTCTTTCTTCTGTGAAGAAGGCTATTTATTACATGCCTTGGTGGCCAAAATACTCTGCCCAAAGTTGTCCCTGTTGTAGCTGTCACTTCTCTATGTTACACTGCACCACCCCAAGCCAACCTCCTCCCCACTAAAGATAAGTACATACATCCTCCCCGGGTCAAGTCAGGTCATTTGGGCAGTAGTTAGGACTTTAGTCTTTTGTGCCCATGCAGGCTTTTCATACTACTGGCTTAGTTACTACTTTTTCACAATGATCCTATAATTGTAGTTATAGGGACTAGAATAGAAATCTCTGAACTTATGGAAACACAACATATTGTGTGTTAGCTCACAACATATTTTCACTGAAAGTTATATGTAGTGCACCCGCAAGTGTAGCTGAAGAGATATGGGTTCATTTCTACCTGACTCTGGTGACACCCCTATAGGCCCAACACACCAAGGTGGCAAGAGGGACAGATTTTATTCTAGGTGACACATCTAGTTTAAAAAGGCAATAGCACAACCATAAACAAATTATTTCAACAGTGCACCAGTTAACAATAAAGCAAGGTGGGATATGCATGCAATAAATCATACATTCACCCTCTTCCCCAGAACTCAACAGAAGAAAGTCTTGACATTCAAACATGCAGAAAGAAGGCAATATCAATGAGCAGTAAAGCTTTATAATGCAGCAATACAAACACGGGAAAAATGCAGTGTCATTAAGCAATAAAAGAGTCATGATACAACAATACAGATATGAGAAAATGCAATGTCATTGAGCAGCAAAATTCTTGAAGACAGCAGTACTAACACGAGCAAAATGCAATGTCATTGAACAATGAGGATTTATAATGTAGCAATACAGATATGAGAAAATGCAATGTCATTGAGCAGTAAAGATTCTTTAAGGCAGCAGTACTAACATGGCAAAATGCATTATCATTGAACAATAAATATTTATAGTGCCACAATACAAATATGAGACAATGCAATGTCATTCAACAGTACTAACACCCTCTACCCATTTGATCAATTCTAAACAGACCAACTATGAAACACTCTATTACACCCTGTTCACTGGCCAGTGACTATTTACAGTCTTGCTGCTGGCATGATGGGGCCCAAGTTGGACCTCATATGTATCCCAGTTATTTGTAATCCACAAAGCCTTTGGGGGGAACCACAATCCTATAAAAATATAAAATGATGGCTAGAGCCTCTCACCATTCCGTCAAGAGTATCCTAGTGACCAGGTGCTGTGGTTTCTCTGATGAGAAAAGTAGGAAATCACCTACCAGAACTGATAATCATCTATGGCTTCCCGGTACAAGGCCCAAGGGAACTCCTTTTCTTGCTGAATTATAGCAGATGTGGAGCTACTGGTTTCAGACTTCTCTCCTGATTCCACAAAATACCATCATCCAGGATTTCAACCAGAGACAGACACAATCTGCTACTTCACTTCACTGTCCCAAAGCACTAGAATAGAAAATCCAGTCATGCTGCAAGGCCCTTTTTCCCTTCAGCTATGTGTTTCAATCTTCCCTTCTTCAGCTAGTATTCCAGAAAAATAAAAATCTTTCACTTTCGAAATTGTCTTTTTATATTCCTGAAAAGGAGCTCCACCTTGTAGGGTAATGGAAAACTGCAGTCTATTACTTCTACATGAAATACAGTGGGAGTTACACTCTCCCCCCTCTTGAAAATCTTGGGTCCCTCCAAGTCAAAGGTTGATTAGCAGAAAATATTTACAAACACTAATGCACCATCAACTGAACAATATTTTTGAATTCCAAAGCTACATTCCACCAAGGGTAATCAGTCTTATGCTTAACTTGGGATGGGGTGTCACCACTGGAGTAGGAGGCATAGGGATTATGAGTGCAGACCCTCCAATGAGCTGTGGTCACAGGTTCCTGTGTACTATGTCCCAAACTGTTATAGGTAAGTCTCTGTGGGGGCCGAATCAGTCTCTGCAGTTTTGGTTTGGAAGAGATAGCTAAGGAATTTAGCTCGGAAGGTTTGTCACTCACATCACATTCAATGTCTAGTTCTTCAGTAGGCATATTGTCTACTTCTAAGATCTCCTCTTGTATAACTTCACTTTCATTTTCCATAACAGTATGACTATCCTCAGCACTATTTTCTGAAGTTTGCATAGCAGGGCCTCCATCAGTATCAGGTTCTGAAAGAAGCACAGAAACATTACTTAGTCTATTGTTAGGTCCGGGATGCTTAAAATGACAAGGAATGAATTCCGGTGCATTTACATTGAGATTACAGCCCACGCGGTCTTGAACATCCTCATAAAAAAGCCCACTGATACCCCAGTCATCATCACTGTCCTCCTCTCCTTCAGAGGAAGCATAGGCTCTTGAATATTGGAGAGGATAGTTCCTCTCTGCCTTAGCCTTCTGGATCGCCTTGAGTTAGGCTTCTGCTGAGCCATTCTGGGTTCCGGATTCATGAGTCTCACTGATTTTGCCAAAGGCATTAAGTTGTTTCAGTGCCAGGTTTTTATTGGTCCTTCTTTCCCCTCAGGGCAAACTTGGTAGACAGGGATATTAGGGAGCTGAGAACAAATTATGTAAATCTCAGATCCCCAGTGGTCAGCTAGTTTATGCTTTCCTTGTAGTCCAAATTTCTCAAAAGAACTCTGTCCCCTGGCTGCAAGTCATGCATCTTTACTTTTTAGTTATAGTGAGCCTTGTTTCACTGATGTCTTTGTCCTGTTGATTATTCAGCAAGCTCATAAGCCTGTCTGAGGTTCTTCTTGAGTCTCCCCACATAACTGTTATGAAATTGCACTGGTGTATCATCAGCTGTAACTCCAAAGGTGACATCAACAGGAAGACGAGCTTCTCTTCCAAACATTAGGAAGTAAGGCAAGACTCCTGTAGCATCATTTTTAGTACTGTTGTAAGCATGCACCACTGTGGCTACATGTCTACTCCATTGACTCTTCGTCTCAGCAGATAGTGCCCCCAACATGTCTAGTAAAGTTCTGTTGAAACACTCAGGCTGAGGATCTCCTTGAGGATGATAAGTAGTGGTGCGGCTTTTTTTGGCTCCCAACAGAGTGAGTAGTTCATGGACAAGCTTGCTCTCAAAATCGCGTCCTTGATCAGAGTGTATCCATTTTGGCAGGCCATAATGTACAAAGAACTTCTCGACCAGCAGTTTCACCACTGTAATAGCGTTCTGATCATGAGTGGGAAATGCTTGAGCGTACCTGGTATAGTGGTCTGTCACCACCAGCACATTACTGATCCCTCCTTCATCCAGTTCAATGCACAGAAAATCTATATGGACCAGTTCCATGGGTCCACTACTTTCCATTTGATCCAATGGGGCAACTCTGGTTGGCAGACTCTTTCTCTGAATGTAACGAAGATAAGTACAACAATAATCCTCAACATCTTGCTTCATGCATGGCTGGTAGAACCTGTCTAATGGAACGAAAACATGTACGACAATAATCCTCAACATCTTGCTTCATGCATGGCCAGTAGAACCTGTCTTGTACCAGACCCATAGTTCTGTCATAACCAAGATTACCATGTTCATCATGCAATGACCAGAGTACTACTTCTCTATACTTTTGAGGAAGTAACAATGGCAATTTTTCACTGCCGAGTGGACTAGGAGATCTCCTATACACTAGTCCATTCTGTATCTGGAGTCTGTCCCATTCTTTGGCCAAAAGTCTTGCCAGAGGATGAATATCCATGCGAAGCATATTAACTTGTTTCTTCTCTAAAGCAGCTACCACCAGCTGACCTAAGGGGTCTTCTCTTTGATCTCTCCTGAGGTCACTGTTACTCAAAGCTGGTAGCGATGAAGCCTGCAAAGTGACCAGATTACAGTAAGCTTGGGGTATGCTTGCTGCAGACAGACCCAGCTTCTGGGCCCAACATTCAGTGTGTTGATAGCAGGTTGCAATCTGACACATAGCTCTCACCCCTGGCTCTGGAATTTCCACCCATTCATCGTCGAGGTGTATATCTCTCTGAGGTCTTCTGGACAGACCATCAGCATCTCCATTTTTGTGTCCTGGGTGATATTTCAAACTGAAATTATAGTTGCATACAGTTACTATCCATCTGTGGCCAGTAGCATCTAGCTTTGCAGTGGTCTGGATGTATGTCAGAGGACTGTTGTCAGTCTGCACTTCAAATTCAGCCCCATAGAGATAGTCATGCAGCTTATCCACTACCGCCCACTTTAAGGCAAGGAATTCCAACTTGTGTGCAGGGTAGTTTCTTTCTGTGGGGGATAAACTCCGACTGATAAAAGCCACAGGTCTCAGCTTCTTGTCATACTCCTGGTAAAGGACTCCTCCTAAGCCATCTCTGTTAGCATCCACATGTAAAGTGTATGGCTTTGTTGAGTCAGCATATGACAGCACAGGGGCATGTGTGAGGCAATACTTAAGCTGTTCAAACAACTCTTAGCACTCAGGAGCCCAACGACTCTCAATGAGTTCTTTAGAACCTCTCGGTCCCTTAGGCTTTTTCACAAGGATATCTTCATCTGTTTCATCTGCTTTCTCATAATTTCAGAGCAAATAGTTGAGGGGTCTTGCTATCTTTGAAAATCCTTCCACAAAACTTCTATAGTAAATGTAGCACCCCAGGAAAGATAGCAGCTCTGTAATAGTTTTGGGTCTGGGCCAAGAAGTCACCACTTCAACTTTGCTGGGATCTGTGGATATTCCATTTGCCGACACAACATGTCCCACATAAGTCACTAAAAGTTGGAAGAACTTGCATTTGTCCAATGACAACTTCATGCCTTCCTTCTCAGTCCTGTCCAATACCTTCATGAGTTTTTCTTCGTGCTCCTCTAGGGTTCTACCAAAGATAATGATGTCATCCAGGTAGACTAAGACTTCCAGGAGATGCAAGTCTCCAACTGTTCTTTCCATGATTCTCTGTAAAGTTGCCAGTGCATTTGATAAACCTTGAGGTAAGTGAAAAACACAAAAATCCCAAAGGGGTGATTAAAGTAGTCTTCTCTTTATCTTCTGGGTACATAGGGATTTGATAGTATCCATTCCTTAAGTCTAGCATACTGAACCACTTACTGCCCACCAGGCAATTTAGAGCATCTTCAATCCGGGGAGTTGTGTCCTGGTCTGGAATGGTTCACTGATTGAGAGTAAGATAGTCAACACTCATGCAAATTTACCCATTCTTTTTCCCGACAATGACAATGGGAGAGGCATACGGACTTCTTGACACTCAAATTATCCCTGCAGCTTTTAGTTCTTCCAAATGTTTTCTTAAGTCCTCCAGGTCTCCTGGGGCTACACTTCTGGAATGTTCCCTGAAGGGCCGGTCCTCATTTACTCTTATTCGGTGTTCTGCACTTTTTGTACAGCCCACATGTAGTTCACTAGTAGAAAAATATTTTTTTCTTTTTCATTAGTAGCTCTTCAACTTTGGTTAGCCACTCAGGGGGTGAGAGACCACCTCCTATCTCAATATCTTCCAGCTTCAACTCATTGGCTCTGCTCTCATTCCTTGACAACACAGAAACAGGTAAGGGAGTGGCAGCCTAAACATTTCCCAAATGCACTTGTGAATGCAGGACAATGGGAGTACTTCCTTTATTTTTCAACCCCACAGGCAAAGTGTCATAAGAATGCTTTAACATGTCCACAGGTCAAACTTCTGGGACTAGTTCCAGCCCCAGTGGCAAGTCATTTTCTGGATCCGTTTCATCATGAGATGAGAGGAAACTGTTTGTCCACAGATCCTCACTTTGGCTCTCAAGCAGATGACCTGACCAGGATGAATTATATGCTATTTCCCAGACAGGGTCCACACATGACCAATTTCATCTTTCTTACTATCCTTCTCCCTTTGAAGGGCACAGAAAACTGGTCTCAAGAGAGGATGTAGTGTTGGTTGTTCCTGGGTCAACCGAGGCACTAGCATTCTTCTGATGAGGTCAGTATTTGTCCTCACTAAAATAGATGCTGAATCCTTTCCTTTTGGCCTGGGGCACACAACAGCAAGTGTTTCAAAAACTTCTGTTGACCCAACAAATGAAGTGAAAAATTCTAACTTGAGTGAGACATAACCATCATAAGGGAACTTTGTGTCACTTAGCCCCCAGATCTCCAAATCTTGTAACTTTTCAAGTGACAAATGCTTTAAGTATTTTTGGTAGAAGTCTCTGTACAGAATGGCGATTTGTGCACCAGTATCCAACAGTGCTTTACTATACACTCCTTCTATTTTTACTGACATGACAGGGGATGGTCCCAGTAGGCCATCGGGTAGTTTCTGTTTCTGGTACTGTTCAGCTGTATGGCAGTCAGCATGTGGTTGAGGAACCACCAGTTGTCCTCACCATTTTAACGGATAAGTCTCTTGCTTAGTAATGCTTTATGGTCTGAGATGCTGAGATTTTGGCTGAGATGGCTTTCCAATTTGGTTGTTCACCTCAGATGAGCTAGAAGTATGCATAGTAAGTAGTCTCACTCCCCTATTACAAGGGTTAGTGTGGAAAGGAGATCCAGGATGCTGTCTCTTGATGTTAGATTTTATGGAGCTCTTTGTAACTGGGCACTCAGCTGGCTCCTTCACTGAGGCCCTTTGAAGTTTCCCTGCATTGCACTAGCCAATAATAGTTCGTTCACTCTCTTCAAGTTCTCTGATTTAGGACACTGTCGCTTTATATGTCCTGCATCTCCACAGCGAAAACAAAATCCAGTAGGAACTCTGAACATTGGTTGATTCAGTTCTTCCTTTAGTGGAGGTTCTAGCTGATGTATTCCTCCCTTCAGCTAAAGTTACCACGGCTTTCTGCAATTTTGCAGCTGTCTTGGTGACTTGAGCTATGGTGTCGGTCAGGGAAGACACCTGTATCTGCAAATGTGACACCTCTATACTTCGGACACTCTTGGCCATGAATCCTGTTTGAGTAGTGAGCATGGCTATATGCTCCTGCTGGTGTTCAATCACTATTTTAGTTGCTGTTGAACACTGAGATTTGGCATCCAACAGGGTTTCCTCGTCCCTCACCTCTTTAACCAACTAAGAATAAGTTAGAGTCTCTTCCCTATTTTTCATCCTCATTTTCCACACAATGGGGTCCATAGCTTGAGCTCCCTGTAAAATCTGTCCGATCCATACTTGGTCAGCTACTTTCATATCCACCCCCTTCTTTAGGATGATCTGGTGGAACATTTTATCTAATCACCTAATGTAATCAGATAGTTTCTCACCAACTTCTTGGTATGTATGCTCAAACTGATACAGTAGGTCGGCATCCCTCTCTGTCCTTCAAAACACATCCTGCAGTACTCCTAAATAGTCCTTGGCTGTGCAATCTTGCTTACCCATCCTTAGGTTGCATATGGTATCTGCAGCTAATCCCTTTAGACTTTCAGCTATCTGCTGCTTCTTCTGAGATTCTGGGCTATCCTACTCCTCTAGGGCTTGTGAAGCCTGATTCATCCAGGATTCAAAATCTTCCTCTCCCTGAGGGGTGGGTTGTTTGCCAGAAAAAAAAATGCAATTTGTGGTAGCCAACCCAGTGAATGGCTGTGTAGGCTTTAAGCATTTTATACAATGTTTCCCAAAACATTCAAAACTTCAGGCCCTATAGTATTTATGGGCAGTGAAGCTGCAGCTCCTGATGTAAGGTTCTGACTTACTTGAATAGCCTCCACAGGCATTTTCTTTGTTGCTGAGGTAGTGCACTTCTCAGGGATTATCACATGGATTGCACTCTCACCTGAAATTTATACACTTGAAGGTATGTGCTCATACACTAAAGGACTTTTCCATTCTAATAAGGTCTAATAAGGTCAATGTGCTCTGCTTGGTAGGGTCCACAGTGCTGTCCAACAAAAATCCATGCCCCGCAACTGGCAAGGATCCTGTGGCTTGATGTATTTGCATATCAGTCCATGTGACCCCTGGCAACACCCGAACTAAGCAATGCTCTGACTGAGCATTGTGCTGTTTGCACCACTAAGTGGCTACTTCTTTTGCTTTACACACGTACAGGGGAATAGGGTGGAGTCCAAGGCAGTACAAGAAATGCCGGATGAGCACCAAAATGTAACGTACCCACAGGTGTAGCTGAAGAGATTTGGATTCCTTCCTACCTGACTCTGGTGACATCCCTAAAGGCTCAACACAGCAAGGTGGCAAGAGGGACAGATTTTATTCTAGGTGACACATCTAGTTTAAAAAGGCAATAGCACAACCATAAACTAATTATTTCAACAGTGCACCAGTTAGCAATAAAGCAAGGTGAAATATGCATGCAATAAAACATATATTCACCCTCTTTCCCAGAACTCAACAGAAGAAAGTCTTGACATTCAAACATGCACAAAGAAGGCAATATCAATGAGCAGTAAAGCTTTATAATGCAGCAATACAAACACGGGAAAAATGCAATGTCATTAAGCAATAAAAGAGTCATGATACAACGATACAGATATAAGAAAATGCAATGTCATTGAGCAGTAAAGATTCTTTAAGGCAGCAGTACTAACATGGTAAAATGTATTATCATTGAACGATAAAGATTTATAGTGCCACAATACAAATATGAGAGACTGCAATGTCATTCAGCAGTACTAACACCCTCTACCCCTTTGATCAATTCTAAACAGACCAACTATGAAACACTCTATTATACCCTGTTCACTGGCCAGTGACTATTTACAGCACCGGCATGATGGGGCTGAAGTTGCAGCTCATATGTATCACAGTTATTTGTAATACACAAAGCATTTGAGGGGGGAAACCACAATCTTAAAAAAATCTAAAATGACAGCCAGAGCCTCTCACAACTCCATTGAGAATATCCTAGTGACTAAGCGCCGTGGTTCCTCTGATGAGAAAAGTAGAAAATCACCTACCAGAACTCTGGTAATCATCTATGGCTTCTCTGTACTAGACCCAAGGGAACTCCTTTTCTTGCTGAATCATAGCAGGCGTGGAACTACTGGTTTCAGACTTCTCTCCTGATTCCACAAAATACCATCATCTAGGATATCAGCCAGAGATAGACACAATCTGCTACTTCACTTCCCTGTCCCAAAGCACTAGAAAAGAAAATCCAGTCATGCTGCAAGGCCCTTTTTCCCTTCAGCTATGTGTTTCAGTCTTCCCTTCTTCAGCTAGTGTTCCAGGAAAAAAAAAACTCTTTCACTTTTGAAATTGTCTTTTTATATTCCTGAAAAGGAGCTCCACCTTGTGGTGTAATGGAAAACTACAGTCTATTACTTCTACATGAAATACAGTGGAAGCTACATATAGTTCAACAGAAGTTTTGGCTTTTATGAAGGAATAGGAAAATCTGCCCTAGTAACTAAATCTAACAAAGCTTGCAATATAATGGCCTTTTAGTTAGCATATGTAGTTGGAGGGTATAAGTGACTCTGCATCTCATAATCACATTGATGTATACAGAAATCAGTATACTTATAGAACCATGGCTTTTAATGAACAGTGGTTGGTAAAGTGACTTTCACAGAGCATCCTTTTCATAGATTAAGATTTAAATGACACAAAAGATCATATTTACAAAATCTTCTCCAGACTGGGGTTTAAGTTGCTCCTATCAAAGTACAGAACTAAACATAGTGATTTGTATAAATGTATTCCCTATGTGCCTGATCACATCCTTCCTTTGTCATACCCAGTGATTTTAGCCTTCTTATTAAAGCTTTTTTAACTTTTTAATAACAAAAAGGAAAAAGCAGTCTATAGAGAAGAACAATAATGTAAATAACCAGTGAATACCTTACAGTTGTAATTAAGTACAGTAATGTATATAGATTGGATTTTGCTTTCTCACAGCTGAATGAGGTAAAAATGAATGTGCCAAGAAAGGAACAATTCGGATTCCAATTGATCATAGCAAGGCCATTAAAAAAGTACTTCAGTGCATTAAAGCCCTCTATTTCTAATCAGCCATCCAGTTCTCAGACCCAGCTATCAATCTACACTGTCAGGAGATTCACATCAACAAATCAGGTGCTACCTTTAATAGGTTCATAGGTGTTTCCTAGGCTGATGACCACAAGGGGCTTTTTAAGCCTAGTCATGCATCTAAGCCTAGCCATGCATCCTTAAGACTAGACATTTATCAAAAGATGATATCACCCCAGATGGGACTCATCTCATCCCAGGTGTCGATACTGCTTCTAAATGTGTCATAGCATGAGTTTGTCCTCCTGACAACATCTCACTGTGACACATACATACAGAAACTGCTCTTCTGTTGTATATTTTATTACATTTGTTAATTTACATTGGACTGATGTTAAGGTTTTTAGCATATATCATCCAAGTTACCTAAACAAGCTTCCAGTCAACTGTTCATGTAGTTCTGTTTATACAGAGATAATAGGCTCATAGGTTGTATTAAAAACTTGCAGGCTATGGGCCTTCAAGAAGATTTTTTGCTACTTTCCTGTGCATGTACTTCTTAAGTCATACATATGTCAAATGTGTTTGGGTATTTCTTTAAGCTTGATGGGAAACTTGTTCTAAAATTTGCAGCCATTGTGTAATGCACGTCTCTTTTTTAGTCAAAGATGACCTGTTGTAGTGACAGAAGCATTCATCATCTGCTTTAGCACAGACTTTCTGACAAAAATAAGTCACACGTTGCTTTGTAAACAATATAGCAATCATCCATTGGACTCTATAAGCCACTGAGAATAATGACAGCTCATCTAGTATTTCTGATTTTGTTTTGTTTTCTGACTTAACATATATCTTTAATGAGAACATTGGACGTTTTATAATTTTTACTTATGTGTATTCTGTTTAGTAACTGCGTGAATTAACAAGGCTTATAAGAAGCAGTTTTGGCTTAACATACATGTGAGTATTATATGGACAACTCACTAAACCTCTCTGTGGAACAGGCCTGCATTTTGTTGAAAAACTATATTACCTCATTTTGCCTTCTAAATCACTCCTGGTTCATTATCTAGCAACCCCTTCTAGGAAGCTGATTTCTGGAGATGACAGTACTTCTTGACAAAGCTAATCATCATTGCCTGTGAGAGTACAGAATGATTTTTCCACTCTAAGACAATGTACAATCTAGTTAATGAACAAGCTACCATCTGGAGTGCTGTACAAGTATAGGAGGTTTACCAAAATCAAAGAGAACCCAAATCCAAGGCTCTTGCAGAAAAGTAATTGCCTTGACCATATTACAGGACCAGAATTTATGAAATTCAATTACCTGGGGCTGCCCATAGGTAGCACAGATGCCCTCTTTTCTATTGCTGCTGTGGTATCCAATATCCCTTGTACATCAATCTAAACAGGTGTGTTAAGGACTGGAGGTATAATGTCATCTTATGCAGGATGCCAACTTGATATACTATTGTTACTTTTCAGCTGCCTGAGTCTAACATACATAAAAAAACTATTACCTACAATCTCAGCAAACTCACCAGAAAAACCCACAAAAGTTCTGGGCAAACATTAATCAGTTACTTCAGCCCAGTCAATCTATCACACCCAACCCACAAGGCACAGACAAACAGAACCCCAAGGAAATTGCTAATGACTTTAATTCCTTTTTCACCGAAACAATTCAAACTCTTGCCAGTCA
The DNA here is from genome assembly GCF_019279795.1 of Protopterus annectens. NCBI lineage: Eukaryota > Metazoa > Chordata > Ceratodontiformes > Protopteridae > Protopterus > Protopterus annectens. The sequence continues at coordinate 359,082,088 of NC_056729.1, read as the reverse complement.
CCTCTCTAGTCAAAACGCAACTATATCTAATTCTAACTTAAACCCACCACCCCTATTTCTTTTCCAGCCTGTCCCAACAACTTATATTCTCTCCCTCATCCAAAAACTCAAACCATGTACTCCCTCTGCTGACTTACTACCCGCAGAATACTTACAACTAGCAGTCAAATCCATAGCCTACGCTATCTCCATACTAATCAATAGAACCATCACTGAGGGATATGTCCCTAAACTTTGGAAAGTCTTTCATATTATTCCCCTTCATAAGGGAGGAAATTCTACTGAACTCTCCAACTATCGCCCCATAGCCCTACTCTCTCCCTTATCTAAGATCATGGAAAGGTGTATCCACAAGCAACTGCTTGACCACCTTCTCCAAAATAACTTGCTCTCTAATACCCAACATGGTTTCAGACCTTGCCACAGTACCACCACTGCCCTCCTTTCCTTTACAGACACCATCAACAACAAACGTAACCTTAACACCCTTTCTTCTGCACTTTTCTTAGACCTGTCCAAGGCTTTTGACATGGTCAACCACCAAATACTCATACAAATTCTTCAATCTCTCTCACTTGACATTCTACCTATTAAATGGTTCAAGTCCTACTTAACTAACAGACATCAAGCTGTACTCTGGAACTCCACTGTTTCTACCCATCTACTAGTTAACATCGGTGTCCCTCAAGGGTCCATACTGGGTCCTCTCCTGTTTTCTTTATTCATAAATGACCTCCACCAAGCAGTTCCCCTAGCTACATGCATACAATACGCAGATGATTCCACACTTATTTGCTCAGCCACAACTGTATCAGAACTTCACTCTCTGACACAACACATATTTAACTCTGTTGAACAGTGGTTTACACAACAATGTCTCTTACTTAACCCAAAAAAAACTAAACTCCTCTTATTCACACCTACCAATACATCCCCCCAAATAGACTTTACAATATTATCTAAAAATGGCACACCTATATCCCAAGATCTTACTATCAAACTGCTAGGCATCACAATCGAAAACAACCTTAACTTTGACACCCATATCAGCAACACCTTGAAAACTATTAATAAAAAAATAGGCTCCCTTTACAGAATCAAACCCTACCTCACTCCAGCAACTAGAATAACTATTGCCCACTCCCACCTAATCTCTTCCCTTCTCTATGCCTCACCCATATTTACTAACCTGTCAAAACATAATCTTATGAAATTAGAAAACACCTACAATAGCATAGCCAGGTTTGCTACAAGTAACCCTTTCAGAACCCACCACTGTATTAATCTAAAGCAACTAGGCTGGCTTGAATTTCAGCAGCAGCTGAAAATTAATCAACTAGCCATCGCCCATAAAATACTGTATTAACCTGCCAAAACACCTATTCTATCTACTCTTATTTACCCTTACCATAACCTGAAGTCTCTAAGATCTGCACACAAACTTCTTGTAAATATTGACAAAGCAAACAACAAGGTTGGAGATTCCCTCTTCTCTAATACTGTTGGAAAACACTGGAACCTACTTCCCTCTGAACTATCTACAATTCCCTCCACAACTCTATTTAAAAAGAAACTTAAGCTCTTCCTCAAAACACAGTGGTTGTGCCCCTGTACTAATCCTGAATGACTATCTAGCTCCTGATACACGACTCAATCCTTACCTTTAGAACCCTGCATATACTTCATCCTAACATCTAACGATCTATTTCTCCATCATAGTATTAATTACTACTAAAAAAAATGTTTTACTACTAGATGTATTACATGTGCATTATGTTATTATTATTTCTGAATGTCTACTTGAAACAGTACTTGTACTAATCAAGTCTAATTTACTGCATTTTTATACTTTATTAATATGTGAACAGTTATCTTTTTTCTTTATCTTTTTTTCTCTTTTACTGTAAATGTATCTGCTTTTTAAACATGTATTTCTTTGATGTGAATTAATTTTAACTGTTTGGAGCTTATCTCCCCGGGCCTCTACTGAAAATGGACATATATCCAGATAGACTAGCTAGGTCAACAAATGTAAAATAAAATAAAATAAATAAAATAAACATCTGAATGTGACCCATAAGCAAAGCCCAGTTAGTTAATAAGGTTTTATGCTGCTTCTGAATGGGAGTCCCAAACAGTTGTTGGAAAGTGTCTAAACACCTGTTTCATCCTTGAGAGGCAATCCTGGTAACTCAAGTGGTAGAAGGCATGCCTTAATTAAAAATCGTTTCTTATGTTATGATAATCATCTTTTATGTAAATAATGCTGCATCTTCATATTATCAGGTTCTCCACATAATTTATGCTTCAACACTATGACATTATTATGTCTGTTGAGTTTTATTCTTTATTTGTGCTTGAATGTTGTGACTTTATTATGTCTGTCTAGTTTTTTATTCTGTTAACCATATGTATCTGGAGCTTTTCTCCCCAGGACTTCACTGAAAATGGGTACCTAATGACCCATTCAGACTTCCTGGTAAACAAATATATATATGGATCCTATCAGTTGATCGAGTTTTCAGAAACTTGAAATTCATATATATATAGTTCCTGTGATTTACAAATTGTTAACTTTTTAAACATTTTTTTTCATTTTCATTGGGAGGTTGGCATAATGGTTATGGTGTTTACCTTACAAACATTAGGTGCAGGGTTTGATTTTCACATGGGGTAATTGGATAGGCTGAAAATGGCCCACAAGGGCAGTTAGCCTAGTACTAATCTATGAACTTATGAACCTATTATAGAACGTTTGAGTTTAAGAAGGTTTTGCATAAAAATTTTAACATTTTATTGGTTTGGATGGTGCTCTACATTTTATAGTGTAATGTTTCTTAACCAATGGGGATAGGCATGGATTATTAGATGAAATCTGACTGGTTAATGAGTTTTTAAAAGGAGTGTGGAGTTACATTGTTTCAAACTCTTAAGAAGTCCTGATTGAATGGATGAAAGCTCTCAGTTTTACTTTATTTTTTGTTAATTTGAATAAAATGCTGTTTTAACAAAAGGAGCCGATGGTTTTGGTTTAGAACTTGGGATTATACCAGAATTTTTCTTTGTAATTGATACTATATAAGGAAGTGTGATTACTGCAGTGTGGTACTATTTTTAGCATTCCAGTTGGAGATTTCTTTGGTTACCAGTTTAATAGTCATTTGTTGTGCTCCATTGCAACTACCCCAAATCAGACAGGCAAGTACATACTTTATGACACACATGTACTGAAACAGTACCAGGAGCTGTAGTAGTGATACCATATTCCAGACAGGGCAGTCAAACAATTTTACTCTTAATCTTTCCATCTGACAGTGCATAGCATTCACACCATACTTATAAAGGCACACCTCCACTCCCCACAAACACACAGCTATCCACACCCACACAACATACCAGTCAACTATTAGGCTTTTTCCACCACTCTGCAAAACACTGCTGCAGTGGCTTTAGTAAATGAAAATGATTGATTGATGTCAACTCAGGACTCCCATCCCTACCTATTGGAAAGTATGTCCTCCTGAGATCTCATCATAATGATACTAGGCATGCTGATCTGAGTCAGTGTAGGATGCATCAGAAATGCACCCCCATATAACAAAATTTAAAAAGACGATTTTCACAACTGCAAATAACACACAGTTTTATTTTTTCAGAAGCTGATATAAATATACAGAAGTGCAAAAAAAAAAATATATATATATATATATATATATATATATATATATATATATATATATATATATATATATATATATATATATATATATGTATGTATGAATGTGTATATCTACCAGATTTGCCATATGCATCTATACAACAAATGTGTTTGTGTGTGTGTGTGTGTGTGTGTGTGTGTGTGTGTGTGTGTGTGTGTGTGTAGAAATCAAATAAGTGCATATGTTTATGTATATGTGTGCATATATATATATATATATACAGAGAGAGAGAGAGAGATCTATATATAGATCTATTCATTTCGCTATATATAGACAGATAGATATAGATGCATCTATATATATATATATATATATATATATATATATATATATATATATATATATATATATATATATATATATATATATATATATATATATATATATATATACACACACACACAGAGAGACAGAGAGAGTGAGATCTATATATAGATCTATTCATTTAGCTATATATAGACAGATAGATAGATATAGATACATCTATATATATCTATACAGAGAGACAGAGAGAGATGTATATAGAGAGCTATTCATTTAGCTATATATAGACAGGTAGATATAGATACATCTATACACACACACACACACACACACACACACACACACACACACACACACATATATATATATATATATATATATATATATATATATATATATATATATATATAAAGAAAGAGTAAAGGCAGTTCTTTTGGCACAATGCTCATTTGTTTGACATAAAGAAACTGTGGCTTGGTTTTATTGCACACATTGGATTGGCCAAACATGCGTTTTCATTTGCCAAACATGCATTTTCCCAATTTTGGTAATGGTGAATTGTACGTGGAGAAGGTCAAGTGCATCATATTGCTTTACCCACCTTTAAGTTTGATGTAAATAGAGACAACTCCACCCTCTGTCCCTTTTTGTGCAGTAGCTGGTCGAAATGTGTGAAAGGCATTATAGCCCTGCTCTGCTGGTGTGCTCTGTGTAACTTTGAACCATGTCTCATTAACTATACAGACAGTCATATTCTCCAAAGTGAGGATAACTTGCAGGGAGTGGAATGATAATATCTTCTATTTGCTGTTCATTGCTAGGCTCATAACTGCCTGGGACAAATAGTTGGAGAGCTCCATCATGTCCCTCTTCATATAGTTCTGTGACATATGTCTCAGGCCATTTATGCCCATGTGGACTATGACTAAATTATATTGGGGCTTGTGGTTCAGTGACTTGAATGTGTGTATGATCTGGTGGATCCAGGTCCTAATAGACACCTGACCATAAACCTCTCCTTGCTCAGTGTGGTGAGTGAGACATCAGTGTATCTCATAATGGGGTCTCCTATGACCAAAATATTGGATTGTGAGGTTGTCTGCCTTATTGGCTTAGACATTAGACACTGAGATATGGCTGAATGTGTCATGGTGGGTGTTGCACTGGTAATGTGTTCTGGAGTTTGCTGAAGATACTTATTGTAATTTCTTTACCTCAGAGGCCTTTCAGATTTAGGTAATGAACTTTTAATAGACTCTGTAATGTTATTTATTTTCATCCTGGACCCGTGAAGAAAAGCTCCACAAATAAAAGAATAGAAAATACATATACGTAGGTGAAAACTGACATAATACTACAATACACTGTAAATACATAGATTAATACAAATATTAATGCACATATGACATGTATAATAATACACATATACCATCATTAAAACTAGATAAATACAATATCCTGTAGCAGTGAAATGTGCTGATGTTACAAGTGCGACATTCATTACTCACTGATAAAGCAAATGTCAGAGTGGAAAAAATTCAAAGGGTGGATATGGAGGAGAAGAGGAAGAGAATAAAAAGTGAGAAAGTGAAATAATAATTGGGGTAGATGTGGGATGCAGGAGAAATAACCAGTAAAAGCAAATTTACAAGTAAGAGAAATGAAACCAAGGAAAAGGAGAGCTAGGATGTATATAGGTATTCGAGGAGAAGCTAACATTTTAACCAGGAGAACAGCAATTGCCAAGAGTCAGAGAATCATTCTTTTAGTTGCAGCTTAAATAAATGAATGTTATGTATTGCCCTGACTTGTGCAGGGATCATATTCCAGACATTTGCTACACAGTTTGAGTATACACTTTGAATGCAGTTTTTGTAAGTCTTATAGATGTTAAGCAGATTTTTGTTAGGAGATCAAAGGTGATGATTTGGGAGGTGTTTGCCTCACGGATTTTATACTTAAATATACTAATTGTACAGTCACACAACAGTGGAAAAAAGAAAAAAAAAGTCATTCACTGCTACCATTTAAACATAAAACCCAACAACAATGACACCTTATATATAATTTCAATCAAATGAGCTTTAGTTTTGTTCAGTCCACAGTGATTTAGTGAATTGTGATTCAGTCAAAAGATCCAGTACCATATATGAATGTGTGTGTGTGTGTGTGTGTGTATTCAAAACTCTTGTGTATTATCTTTAACTGTTGACATTTACATGCGCATGTAAATTTTACAGATACCATGGTGTACTATATATATATATATATATATATATATATATATATATATATATATATATATATATATATATATATGGGTCCCCTTCACATGGTCGACAGTTCATTTGATCGACAGTTATTTGGTCGACAATTCATATGGTCGACAGGCAGATTTGCCCCCCCTCCCCAATGTTGTGCGACCCTGGAGTTGATATATATAGTTAGGGGGGGTGTGGGGGGCAAAGCCCCCCACATAAAACTGCTTGTCGATCAAATGAATTGTCGATCAAATGAATGTCGATCAAATGAACTGTCGACCATGTGAAGTAGACCCATATGTATATATATATATATATATATATATATATATATATATATATATATATATGGATCCCTATCACTTTATCAAAGTTCCAAAACTCCGAAGACCATATGGATAACACCATATGCCCGAAGTTTTGGAACTCCAAACACTTTCCATTGAGATGACTGTATAGCACGGAAGTCGGGATTTGCCATTTTCCTTGCTGTAGTGCGATCTCAGAGTTGATATATTTAAGTAACAGGGGGTCGGGGGGGGTGCAGGGGGGCTTCGCCCCTGCATAAACGTAAAGGTAAGTTGTTTTATTTTATTTTTTTTGTGCTTTCTTATTACTTCGAAGTTCCAGAACTTTGGACTTATGGTCTCGGCAATATGGTCTTTGGAGTTTTGGAACTTCAATAAAGTGATAGGGATCCATATATATATATATATATATATATATATATATATATATATATATATATAGATAGATATAGATATGTGTGTGTGTGTATATATATCTATATATATATATATATATATATATATATATATATGTATATATGTATATATAATATATATATATATCTACACACACACACACACACACACACACACACACACACACACACACACACACACACACACACACACACACACACACACAACACCAACAACAAAAAGATGTATCCAACACTAGTATAAATATCTCTAAAGTCTGTTGTAGTGCAGCATAATGCAAAGAGAGTCCATTTCCATTTATATGTTTAAACAGTGTGTGATGCAAGACTTGCATGTAAGTCAGAACCACATTTTTAAAAATTATTCTTATAATTTAAGCGGGCGGCCCACGGTGTGGTGGTGGTTTTTGCATGCCTCCTCAGCAAGAGAGGTTCTCCGTTCGATCTCGGCTGGGGTGCCTTCTGTCTGTCTCTGCATGTCCTCCCTGTGGGTGCGTGGGTTTCCCCCGGGTGCTCCGGTTTCCCCACATCCCCAACCTGATTGGCAGGTGGATTTGACACCTAG